>NC_043957.1:39198292-39290792 GCF_902148855.1 Sphaeramia orbicularis
CAGACTTAATATTTAGCAGTGTTTGATCTAAATGACTCTAAAAGAAATCTGGGTGTGACGACCTCAAAGGATCTATGGCTTTTAATCAGTTTTTGATCAGGGGACAAGTTGTAGTTTTGAGGAGGAATTCATATAGTCATGCTAATATGTATGAGATAAATCACACAGTTAAACTATGGTGCATAGGGCAGATAATACACTGAAGGAGGTATTATAGGAATGCTGAAAAAGCAGCTGGATTGCATATTCTGATACACCACTCATTGATGTTAACACACCCACAGAACCATACTCAAAGTGTGAATACAGTACACGCAGTATCGAACCAAATCTGTAAATCTGTTACTTGAGTAGACCACAGAGGAAACTGAGTCAGATGTGAGTCAGATAAGCATTCTTCTCTGTAAGACCTCCAAACCACACATTTGTTTTAACCCATAAAGACCCAGTGCTACTTTTATGTCAGTTCCCAAATGAAATGTCCTCTAAATCCAACCTTTTCTAAGTGATTCACCCCCATTTATTATAATATTGTTGTCTGTATTTTGCATATTATCAGTATAAATCAGATATTTCAGGGCCTTTATGGGTTAATCAGTTAACACAGTTTGTTCAAGTTGTGGATGAAAAATGTAGGTGTTGAATTCAGAGGTCTGGAGTGGGAAGTTCTGTAGAGACTTCTGCTACTAACATGCACTCATGCAGATAAGCAGTTCACACCAGTGCTAAATATACAAATAACCTAATGCTGATTTTGTGTGTGTATTCTCACCCATGTCAAAGTCATGTTCAGTGTAACAGGGTCAACACACACACAGGCCTGAAGGACAGTTGTGATGATAGTGGAAGCGATAACCACACTCCTCTAACAGACTCAGATAACCTCGAAGCCAGCACACTACAGCGGTATCTTCAGTTACACACATTTCATATTTCATGGGAACAGACTGTGATGTCTATGTGTGAGTAGTTCTGAATGTGTGTGTTGTGTGGAATGTTCACCAGTCAAGGTCTCAGAAACATTTTTCACTTACTGTTATGCCTTCAGTTGACATCTGTGCGTCATGAGTGGCCATTATGTTCAGTCATAAAAAGGAGAAAAATCAAACCACTATAGGCTTCAAGAGGGTCATTTAATTCACTTTTTTTTAAAAATCTTTTTTAGTGCTTACAAGATAATCTACAAGCCTATAATCAGGCAAATGTATTATTTTTTCTTGCATCTGGATAGTTTGTTTGCCTGCATATGCTCATGTTTGCTCCCTCCTTGGCAACTGCTATTTACAGCTGCTTGTATGTGTTACCTTTAATAGAAGCACTATTACAGACAAATATATTAGTGAAACATATGAGTATAAAGGCTATTATTGAAGTAAAGTGAGGAAATACAATAATTCGATGGACACGTGGAAAAATTATGCTGCAATCTGACAAATTTGACATGAATAATTAGTGTTTGGTGTTTGATTTTGAGTCATAATGGAATAAAATCTGTCGTAAAAAGGGTTAAAAAAACAAAACAAAACATTTGTATCTGTCTATACAGCATCTATATAAACATTATATACTCTTCTGCTCTGGATGTAACCCCGAAACATTAGACATTTATTTACAACTCCTGAGTAGGTTCAGTCAAACTGGGTGAGTCTGCTTTGAGGTGTTCAGGAGCCGCTCTGCCCCCTCCCCACCGGCAGATGTTAACAGCTGGTTTTGAGTTGCTGAAGGGATCCAGAGGTTCCTAGAAATCAGGAAACTGATCCCTCCCCCTCTGCCTCAGCTCTGTATGGGAAAACACTCCGACCTCCAACACAGGCCTCACTGTCGGATGGTGTATAAACCACATACACTCACATATCTGAACACGTGCCAAGGCAGCCAACACACACACTGTACTTTTTAAAATATTCCTCTCTCCCTCTGCATGCCAACCTCCTTACAAAATAAACACAAATGAGTGTTAAAACAAGGTTGTTTATGTAAACTGGATAAAGCGTTTCTGTATTCACTTATACATATGCCCTCAATACAGTCAGAGACAGAACAGGAAATCTGACATTTTACCGACTTATTCATAATAGAGTTATTTTCCAGGAAAGAAACAAGGTCAAGTTGGGATTAAAAAAAAAAAAAAAAAGAATGAGTGAGTCTACACTGTCAAATCGTTCACTGTATCTTCACTGAAACATAAAGAAAAGTATGTTTCTCCAGGGAAAAAGTCTAAATATTGCAGATATAATGAGTGTTTGTATGAGACCTCCTCTTAGTGGAGAAAAAGAGGCATTACATCTTCAGGCTGAAATGACAAAAAAAAATAGGTTCCAGTGTATGTAGAGCCCAGTTCATTTAAAAGGCTTTTAGTATATGGAGGAGAAACACTGACATTATTGGACCCAAACTAATTACCTTAAACAAGCTGCTGAGAAGAGAAATACAATAAAGGATCTGGATTCACATGGAAGGTTAAATCCATGCAATAAACTTTGTTGTATAAATGAAACTACGTATGTTACAAAATCTTTGAAAGAAAAAAAAAAAGCTGTATCGCATTTGCCCATTGCAGTAAAAATTTCTAAATTTATTTTCCCTAAAAAGCCAAATAAATAAAAACAATAATTTTCCTGCATTATTAGACCAAAAAAGGCATCATCTCATTCCACATATAAACAGGTGTTGGGTAATTCCTGCCAACTGACCGAAAGATTAATTATTTTATTGTTACCACTTTGTCAAAGACACGACAACCTTCATTTTTACTATGATTTATTGTTACATTTTAGTTCCAGCAACATTGACACAATACGTCACAGACAGATCCCAATAACTTAGCAGAGAAAAAGGTGATGCTTTGGTTGTATGCTCTTCGCTCTAGTTGCCTACCATAATGAGAAAAGTACAGTACTGAACTTGCGAGCTGTACACACGTGCATTGACATTATACTCTAAATAAAACTATACAGTATATCCAACACCATACAGCCATGAGGCATTCACAACAGAGAAGAGCCACTGTCCCTCTGGTCCTTTGTCTTAAAATTAAAAAACATAAAAAGTGCCAAAGTACATCAAACAGTTAACCATTTGGAAATCCTAAAATCACCACACAACAACTGAAGGAGAAGCAATTAAAGTTACAGTACGACCTCATGATTGGTTAAGTCTACAATCGACAGTTATAAGTGATTGGAAGTGTGACAGATAAGCAGCAGCAAAGTGGAGTCTGATACGGTTCCATACTGTATATACATTACTGAAGACTGACCTGGGCTCAACTCCACTGAATCTCAGTCAAACTGCTGCGGTGAGTTGCTAAACAGCTTCTGAGAAGTCTGGAAACACCCTGCGCCCACAGTGGGCTGGATCTCCAACTCAAACAGTGAGCCCTGGTCAGAAATATGTGATGTACACACACCTCAGTAATCACAGTGGTGCCTGACTGTTAGAGGACGCTGTTGCAACACATCGTTACGGTGAAGCAGAGGTGAAGCATCAGGTTTGTTTACGCCAAAAAGTATCGTAGATATATGTGCAAACACAGCTCTGGCTGACATTTTCTGTTTACATTTAGTGTTGTTTACTTCATTTCACTGGTTCCATCCAGTCTTAACCGAGTGAATGAGTGAACGTTACCACTGATTTAACCTTCATTTCTCGACATGATTCGTAAGATTAGTTGTAATTATTGAAATTAGATTGAGAAATGGAATATTAAACAAGTTATGGTGAAATTAAGCAAATACTGATGAAAAAATGTAATTAATTAAACACCTTAGTCAACACTGTCTAAATTATTATATTATTATTAAAATGACATAAAGTTAAGTTTGTTGTGATTCCATACTTCCTCTTACACACTTTTTATCTGATGGCCCTTAGTGGGACTTTCAATACCTATAGTATTAAATACCTATTGTCTATTTTGAGTCTGCCTCTGTTGGAAAAAATAACACTTTTGCCGCCTCCTATGCTCTATACTGCTTCATGTTTCTCATCCCGTCTGCACTTTCAGTCGTAATACAGTGTTAAACTCATTATTGTCTTAAGCCCTATTCACATTGGACTAGAACTACCTGTTGTCTACTAGTGATCTGCAATAACTGTGGAGATCCTCTGTGATCATAAGCCCCTGTGAATTTTCTATGTCTGCAAATTACTGACTATATTTCGACTCGATATTGCTGTGATTTGGTGGGTTCTGCAGCATTTTCTGCCTATTTCTTTTTCGAGGCTGCACAGGTGATGTGAAATGAAAGTTTTAAAAGTACTTTGGGTGGAAATTCAGGATATTCATGTCACGATATAACATAGATACTCACTGACAGAGTAAACTGAAACCCTTTAGAGAAGTGACGTCTCAAATGATGATGAAATGAACATCATGCATGATAGTTTACATTAGTTGAGATTTTCCTCTTTCAAAATCTTTCAAAAGTTATTTTTAAGAGATGAAACTTAGTAAATTAAAATAAAGATGCACTTTGTGTTTCTTGTGCTAATACATTGGATGAAACAGACATTGGTTGGTAAGTTCCAAATCACTGCAGGTCTCCAGGTTATACTATTCCCATGCAAATAGGGCTTTACACCAACTCTTTTCTGTGCTTTTTAAAAACTCCTTTACAAACATTTAAACAAAACACTATTAAACATTGTTCATTCAAGTTATTCTTTAACCATAAAGACAACATTATCTGTAAAACCTCCTCAAGTTACACAGTAAAAGAGCTCAAACGTGACTTCATGTAGTCATGTTCCCACTACCTTTACCTTTACATGTATATTAATGCAAATTAATGAAATGATTCACTTCTCTCTGCACCTGTAATGACCATATCATAAACTCTGTTCGATTTTTTCCTTTGACTGAGGATAAGTGGAGATAACTGAAGTGTGTTTTATTTAACATTTACTGAGGGTGGTGCTGGAGTAGGTGGAATATCCCTTTATGTCTTCTCTGGTCCCACATCACAGTAGAGTTCAGGATTCTTCATCAGTGGCACTAGGGGTTCGCTCCTGGAAAAGACAAAGACAAACAGATAATGAAAATCCTAATCAAACCATTTGGTGCAGAAGTGTTTACAACCTGGATCTCAACACAACTCTTAAATATTTATTTCTCTAAAATAAATCCAATTAATAACCAAACACAAGTCTGTTACCTCCTCTTGCTCTTCATCAGAGTCATCATCACTAACCACGGGTTTGGCTCGAGTGCGTCCAGTTCGTCTGCTTCGTCCCTTCCCTCGATCTCCAGCTTTATCTTTCCTACCAAGACGGATCTTCACTTTGACTGAGCGAGCTGGAGATGATATAATACACACAGAACATGGTTACAAGATAGGTAAGACTGAAAAAAGATACATTTAAATAAGATTTGGTGTTGAAAATAATGTAAAAGACTGACAAAAGAAGAACTCTGAGGGACTGGAAACATATATAAGCTGTTCTTTGCACAAGCACTTACATTCTGACTCTGAGCCTTCCTCTGGATCATCTTCTTCTTCTTCACTCTCCTCTCCCTCACTTTCCTCCTCCTTCTCGATCTTCTGCCTCAAACTGGTGAACACAGACTGGAGTACAATGGAGTCCTCATAGATCTGCTCACACACATAAAATTATCATTAAAATTACTCACTAAAGGAAGATGTAAACAACAAACAGATTTTTTTTTCAGCTTTAAAGGTAGTGACTCAACTGTTCTACCTACTTTTATCCATTAAATAAAACTTGAGGATTTTTGTGTGAAATTGATATTTATTGTGCAGGAATTTTGTCCATGAAATGACATTACCCTATAAGTCAAGAGATCTAATTCTAACCCTAATCACTCAGACTGCAGATATTTACTGTATTTCCTCTAATAAACACTTTAAGTCAATTACAAAATGGGTCTCACATAATAGGTTGAAATGAATAAAGAAAAGTGGTTATTAATTACAGGCCAGGAAGAAAATATAGATAATAACATGGATAAACCTTTAGTACCGGTCATGGAATGTGTTGTCAGTTGAGGACAATATTCACCTCAATTTAATACATTCAACAATATAACCCAGCTGTTTTCTACACATCTAAATCATCTTAAGTGTTAAGGTCTGACCTCCGTCACTGTGGGTCTGTGTCTTTTTTTGTGAAACTGTAATTTTTAGCATCTTACAAACAGTACAGGAAATCCACATCTACACAATGAATGTGTCTGTCAACTGAAATGCTAAAGGGCATGTAGAGAAACCCAGTGCAATACTTTTAACATAGCTGAAAACAAGATTCCATGGTAAGTAGGCCTTATTGTAGGTCTTTTTATTAAAAATAGAAAATTAGAAATAAAGGCCTGCCTGGTACCTTTTGCAGCTGAGAGAAATAAAGGCATCAACCACTATTTAAGGAAATACAGTCATGATAATGCATCAGTTTCCTAAATGTAGCAGCAGCTTAGACTGAGAATAACATTTAAGACAAGGGCAAATTGTAAATGTATGTAAACAGTATTCAGTAAAAGATTATAAGGTCTTCTGTGTTCATAAATGAACAAGTGGTGCAAGGCAAAAAAAACCCGCCCCTCACATGTGTTGTAGCTTATTTTGGCATTGATCCAGCTGATCTCACCATGGACATAGACAGCATAGCCAAATTTCAGCCATTATAAGTAAATGGGCAAAAAAAAAAAGATTTGAAAAATTCAATAAAAAAAATTTCGAACTTTGACCTACTTTTCCCAAAAAGGAATCACATTCATTTTGGGTCACTGGGAATCTATAAACCCAGTTTGCTATGAATTGCACCAATAGTTTTGCTACTAAGGTGTTAACAAACAAATAAAACAAACAAAGAAGCAAAGAAATGAAACTGCCATAGGCAGTGTGCTTGCCAGATGCCTTTTTCATGCTTTAAAACCTGACACTAGTGGTTTTTCTCTCTCTTCAAAACTTATAGGCAAAAATTGAGTATCTTGAAAATCATGACCTTGCGTTTGACCTTTCTAGGTCATCCAAGGTCAACAAAATTGGTACCAAATGAAAAGTCATATCTGACTTCCTATAAGTCGATAATACAAATTTTTCTGAACATGCAAATTAGGCGTTTGACCCCAACTTTGGCCTCTATCTCAGCTGTACTTTGGCCTACTATTGCCAAAAACTAATCAAGTCAACAAGAGACCATGGCAAATCATTTGGTGATGATTTGATATCAATAATGCTTGAAATGGGGCCGCCACAATGCATACAAACAAACAGACAGACATACAAACTGACCAATATGCTTGCCCTCCAGGAAGCAACAAACTGAACCAAAAACAATACTACATAATATATAATAATATATAATAATGTATAAAGTCTGCCTCACTAGTGACCCCTCCAGGTTGAAGGTCTGAGCATTTTGGAAAAGCAGCATCACATCTCTCTCCAGGTCTCCCAGACTGCGGTAACGGTGGCTTCGAATCCTCTCCTATAGTTTAAGATATAGTTGTAATGCATCTTTACAATAATGGGCATTTGTTTCTTTAGATATTTGTCATCAAACCAGCAGTCATTTTCAGACCTAACCTTGATCTTCCTGAAGTCCACGGGTTTGCGGATCAGTTCGTAGTACTCTGGCAGCTCTTTACGAGACGGCAGCTGGATGAACACTTCACTCAGCTGACGTCCACTGGCACTGCAGGTAGTGACACCATGAGACAGGATGAGATGAAACATGTAAATGTTTACCTTGATGATTAACTTTTGGATCCTATCTGATTATTTGTAGATTTTTTTTCTACTAACAGAACCTTTGAGTTCTGTCAGTAAATTTTAAATCTGTGGTAATTTTCCATGTGACATCTACAGGGAAAAAAATTACATAAAATAAATATTTCAATTATTTGTGTTGTGAGTTTTGTCCTTACTTCAGGAAAACTGAGAACTGAGAATTTCTTCTCTTTTCAGCCATTCACTGTCCCGATCTCGACCCTGAATGTATCCTACACCCTCTACCTGTCTTTGTACTTGATGACAGCATCCACAATCTTCTTCATCTTCTTTGTGAGGGCAGGAGGATTAGGGGAGAGTTTCTCAGCAGGTGGTCTTCCTCTCTTCCTCTGCCTTTTCCCATCTTCATCTTTGTCTCCCCGTCCACGACTCCCCGAGGAAGAGGAGGGACCGGGCAGATCCAGGTCACGGTCCCTCTTTCTCTTGCGGGTCGTCTTTTTGTGACGTACCTCTTCCTCCATCTCCTCCAGAGTGCCTTCCTCTATCGCCTGATCAGGAGTCAAATTAACAACAATAAAACAAAAGTGTACCTCTTAGTTTGGATAGCAAAGTAATTATTTGTATTTCTGTTCCTGAAAGTAATAACCTTGAGCCACTGTTTCTCAGTCAGTGAATCGCTGTAGTCCACCTCCTTCCGCTGCCGAGAACCTCGCCCAAACATTTTCTCTTCCTCTTCCTCACAGGTTAATCGCTCAACCTCAGCATCATCTTTCATGATCCAGGTGGGCAACTCATCTTCCTCCATCAGACGAGGTTTACGTCGTGGATTGCGGGCCTCCTCTCGACGTCGGTCTAGGTCCATACGCTGGTGAAGGGACAAGAAGAAGAGAGAGGAAGGAATACAAGCATAGAAGGAAGATTCTGGTTGAATTTGAGCTTTAAGTGAGCTGAATAATTCTGTTTTGTGTCTAAAGAGTGCAAAAAATCTAAATCTTACCAAGTGTATTTTTCTCATTTCTAGTCAAAATATCTCATCACACTTAAAATAAGACATAATCACCTAAAGAGTAACTTGTAAGTGAGATATAAGAACTTATTTTTAGACAATAGAATATTCAAATTTGAAAATCTTATTTCAAGAAATCTTACCAAGATATTTTTCAGTTGTTCCATTGGCAGATGTTTTTTTTTTTTTTTTTTTTTGCTTATTTCAAGATTTTTTTGCTTAATTCAAGATTTTGATTTTTGCAGTGAACTCAGATGCTCACCATAAACTGGTCAAACTCCTCCTCACTCCTAGCGATCATCTGGTTGACCGTCTCATCATCCGGAACCTCATCCTCTTCCTGAATACAGCAGACACACATTGGCAAGCAGAGCATAAGAAAGCACACCCTTTAAATTGTGTGTTGCAGGTGCACGCACACACATTCATGCGTAGACACACTTCCTGACCCCAGACCTCATCTTGCTCCTCGTGTTCCAGGATGGCCTGCAGGAAGGCCCTGCGCTCATGGCTCGAAGACTTCTGATCAAACATGCCGGCCTGGATGACCTTTTGGTCCACGTTCAGTTTGTACTTGGCAGCTGCCAGGATTTTTTCTTCCACACTGTTCACTGTGCAGAGGCGCAACACGCGCACCTCATTCTGCTGTCCGATTCGATGGGCCCTGTCCTGAGCCTGCAGGTCCTGAAGGAGTTTGGGAAGGAGATGGGAAATCAGTGTGGCTGAGATGGCTAAAAGAGCTGATTGAATGCTCCATTGCTTAAATGACATAAATTTTTATTTCGCTTCAGGTGAAAGAGGTGAAGTTCAGCAACATTTTAACATTATTCTTTAGTTAATCTCAACCAAACTGACCACTGGTCATCAATTCTTTGCCGTCAGCAGTCAGAGGCAGTGAATCATAAGCCTGGGTTTGCATCCCCATCAGCTGTAGTCAGAGAATTTTCACATAATATATCATATCCACAAAATATACTCCATAAACTCCTGTATTCAAAATCTAATGCAGTTGGCTCAAAATGTGTCTGCTCTGTGTTTAAATAAATATGCATCGTACCTGGTGAGGGTTCCAGTCTGAATCAAAAATGACCACAGTGTCGGCAGACTGCAGATTGAGGCCAAGACCTCCAGCTCTGGTACTCAGTAGGAAGATGAAGTACTCTGACTCTGGGTCATTGAAGGTCTTCAGTAACATTCCTCTATCTTCAGCCTTTGTGGTACCTGAAAATAGAAAAGAAGTGAGCTATGAAGAAGAAGGCAAAGCAAGAAATACATGAAAACACAGCAAATTTCTATATGAATAAAAAGAGAAGAAAACAAGCAAAAAGACTCACCGTCCAGACGCAGATACTTGAAGCTGCGGTAAGCAAAGTAATCCTCCATGATGGTCATTAGAGAGGTCATCTGACAGAAGAGGAGCACTTTGTGGTTTGTGGCTCTCAGCTTAGGCAGGATTCGATCCAACACTTCAAACTTTCCTGACGCTCGATACAAGTCAGGGCTGGAGGAGCGGAGAAGAAACAGGATTAAAAAATGTTGTTTTTGTGTTTTTGCTTTTGTTTCAGGAGAAAATAGGACTTACCCCTGGACTATACCACCAGAAAATCCTAGATGTTCAGAAAATGATTCCTGCAAAAATGATCACAAATTACTGCAAAAATTCACATCCATCATAGTAGACTAACATTTCAGTTTAAGTGAGATTTTAGTGTCATATTATTTAGGCTCATTTTTACTTTGCTGTCTATTACTCTCTGAGATGTTACACTTGCTGCTTTTTTTGAGAACTTGTCTACATAATTATGAAACACTTTCACATGCATTAGAATAAATAGTGACACCAACAACTGGAGGCATGTTTGTGCTTTCTCAGGGATACCTCTATTTGCTGGAACATATAAGGGTGGTTACAGATTTTCCTCAGCTGCATGATGGTGTTCATCAACGTCTTGGTGCCTCCTTTACCCTGATGAACGCAATTAAACAAAATGTTGAGCATGTATGTGCACTTTTACATTCAACATTCATTTAACCCATAAGGACCCAGTGTGACTTTTGTGGCAGTTATCAAATTAATTTTTCTCTGAACATCCAAATGGGTCATATCTGATAAACATGAAAAATGACAATGACATTTTACACCAATTATTTACATAGATTGATAGGATTAGTGGATCAACAGGTATTAAACATTTTAGATCAGTAGATGGTTTTGGTTGATGGAGGACGTTTGGGTCTTTATGGGTTATAAAGGTTATAAAGTAAAGTAAGAATCTCAAAGATTTTCATTTACATAGTTGTCTGTTAGCTCATTCTCTATCGTCACAGGAGTTAACACTATGGTGACTGAACTCATGACCCAATGACACAACTGCTAACAGTAGTGACGTATGTTCCATCACTGTTATAATAATAATAATAATAATAATAATAATAATAATAATAATAATAATAATAATAATAATAATAATAATAATAATAATAACAACAACAATTTTTATAATAGAACAGTTTTATATTGCGCTTTTCTAAGTACTCAAAGACGCTTAAGACGCTGTTGTGAGCAGTGACCTAGGATGAAGTAGGCAGTGCGTCCCAGTGCGTCACACATAGATTTGACTGAAACTGAGATTTAAACGGATGACAAAACAGATTTAGTTCATAGTGAGTAATTATAAAATTTTACCTCCACCACAAAGGTTATAGTGTGCAGCCCACTAGAGTCTGACACAAACACTTAAAAAGCAGAAAATATTGTGGTGGGTGGTTACAGCAACACAGTGTTATCATGCTTTTACTGTGAAACACACATTAGTTCCCACTGCATCTGCCAAATCGGATCTCTATGGATTCCTCTGATGTAGAATAAGACTTTTGTGAGGTGCTTCACGACGTCACACTTTGTGTTTCGTTTGTCAGACATTTATAGGTGCTGTCGATCTCGGGGATCCAACTAAAGAGGCTGAGCACAAAGTAAACTGAGGCACTGCTGTAAACAGACAAGGAGGTTTAATGGTATTTAAGAAGTTTAAAACTGTGATCTGCTGTAGGTAAAACACTGAGGAATGAAGTTAGAGTAAACAAGCACAGGTGAGGAGGTGAGTTAATAACCGAATAGCAATCACCAAAGAGAAACTCATGTAAACCTTAGAGATTGTTACTTTATTTTATTACTAAAAGTCAAGGAATGAAAATAAAATGAAAGTGTATGTAAATATGAAGTGTATGTAAAGAAAAAAACACAAAAGGCTCTGCTGGAGGTAAATCTATAGAGAAGAAAAAAAAGAAAAGGAAAAAGAAAAGAAAATGTTTTGTTTGGTTCCAGTGGTGAACGAACACTGAACTGACTGTGTCACGGTGCTTCTGGCCTCACCTTCTTGTCTTTCTCAGATCCATCAGTCAGCAGGACCCCCTTGGCCTGCATGTGTCTGTAGAGGACCCTCTGGAGAGACGACATGTCACATTTGATGACATACTCCACCTGAAGGAGAGGAAAGAAGAGTATAGTTAATGAAAGTGGACAAAGTGAGCCATAAAAATACAAGGCCAGCTAAGGATACGACGTATTTACCATCACATATAATCAGGGCCTAATTTGTCTGGATCCAGGATCTTCCACATTGACACTTCTTTCATCACTATCAAGTTATATGAATGCATTTTGTGTAATATTTCATCATAAACATGTTGTCATTCTTTTATTTCTCACTTTCAACACTGAGCCTTGAAATGTCTGCCTGGACTTTTTGCTTATTGGGAGTCTAAAAAGGTCAGAAAATGTCTCGTGTGTAAGTGCTTTTGCCCGTTTTTCCAGAATACTTGGAACTTTTGATATCTGGAAGTTATTAACAGTTTATTGAATGTTATAACAGTGTGACAGAACTTTAAAATGAGGGAAAAACACAAACACAGAATTTGACTTTAGAGTTTTAGTGGAGAAAAACTCACGGAAATTGTACATGAATGGACACCTTCCCTGGGCTTAGTTAGAGGTGCCAGTGAAATCACCATAATGACACCGTATTACCTATAAAGCGCAATGTCTCAGCTTTCAGAAACAGTTGGAATTTTTCTGACAACACAGACTGTGACAGAATGATGAGGCACTTGCGCAAACATGTCATTGACATCTCACTTGATTTTAAAGAGTTAAATCTTATTAAAAAGCGGTTTTGTGCATTCTTCTTTCTGTTTTAACATTTCTATGTTCCAGGACTTTCTGATTTATTTCCTATTTTTACTTAAATATGACAGATATACCTTCTCTGGAAGCTGTGCCTCCACTTCCTTCTTTAATCTTCGTAACAGGAAGGGACGAAGCACTTTATGGAGACGGCGAATAATCAAGATGGTCTCCTCTTCATTGAGATCCACCTAGAGAAGAAAATATAGATATTTTGCAAACAAAGCAAGATAATTATAGGACCTTCCACCTGTCATCACCTCTTGTAATACAACATTCTTATAAAGATCGAAACTGTGATGCAGTGACAAGTCGTGGCCACCTTCTCTCCTGTCATGGCAAAAGGAGCGTTAAACCACTGCTCGAAGGTGCTGCAGCTCTTGAAAATGGTCGGCAGGAGGAAGTTGAGAAGCGCCCAGAGTTCTGGAAGTTTGTTCTGGAGTGGTGTCCCGGTCAGCAGGACCCGCCGTGGGGCCAGATAGTGAGTGTTGAGGACCTGGGTCAGTTTACAGTGGTGGTTCTTCATACGGTGACCCTCATCTACAATCATGTACTTCCATCGGATCTAGAAGGGAGGGAGAGGAGAGGAGAGGAGAGGTGAGGAGAGGAGAGGAGAGAAGAGAAGAGAAGAGAAGAGAAGAGAAGAGAAGAGAAGAGAAGAGAAGAGAAGAGAAGAGAAGAGAAGAGAAGAGAAGAGAAGAGAAGAGAAGAGAAGAGAAGAGAAGAGAGGAGAGGAGAGGTGAGGAGAGAAGAAGAGAAGAGAGGAGAGGAGAGGAGAGGAGAGGAGAGGAGAGGAGAGGAGAGGAGAGGAGAGGAGAGGAGAGGAGAGGAGAGGAGAGGAGAGGAGAGGAGAGGAGAGGAGAGGAGAGGAGAGGAGAGGAGAGGAGAGGAGAGGAGAGGAGAGGAGAGGACTACTATTCAAGCTCATCCAAACTAAAAAAAGACATAATGACGATGTTTACATGCACACCAACATTTCACTATTATTCCAAATCTGACAATATTCTAATATCCTGTATTTATTATCAGTTATGTTTATTGTCAGCCACACAGTACTACATGAATGTGGTGCACTTGGACAAGAATCACAGGCTATGCCAAAGGTAAGAACAAAATAGTCAGTGCAGTTCAACTACCTCTGCTGCTATTGTCATAAACGATAAGTTGAGCTAAGGATTACGATATTACAAAAGTTGTATTTATATCAGGGTGCTTGCTCTTTCTCCACATAAAAATTCCTAAATTCCTAAAAAAAAAAAAAAGCTATTTATTTCCCCAGATCTTGACTTTATGTACTTTTATCCTGCGTGCCTATTTATTTGGTTGAGATTGTACCTGTTGTGTGTAGTAGAAAAGTTCATTTTAATAAATGTATGAATGAATGAATGCATAATTGGCAGTTAATTTTATTTTATTGACAGAAATATTTTCAAAACACATGGAAATCACAAAAGTCATGGATATCACACAAACAAGTTTCACTAAAATCAGTCCAGTACCGACCGCTTAGTGAAATCATATCAAGTTTTTTTTGCTTTCCTCATGTATTTATTTTCTTATAAGATTATGTGCCTTTGAGTACAGTCTAAAAAGCGACTGAGGGAAGCTTTTTTCCATACTATATTAACCCATAAAGACCCAAACGGCCACTGGTGGCCACAAGCATCTACTGATCTAAAATGTTCAATATCTTCTGAACCACTGAACCTATCAATACATGTAAATAATTACCTTCGCCAAGGAGGTTATGTTTTTGCCGGTGTTGGTTTGTCTGTCTGCGTGCAAGATAACTCAAAAAGTTATGGACGGATTTGGATGAAAATTTCAGGAAATGTTGATACTGGCACAAGGAACAAATGATTAAATTTTGGTGGTGATTTGGGGGGGGGGGGCACTGATCTGCCTTGGCGGGGTCATCAGATATGACCCATCTGGGCGTTCAGAGGCTCTGTAGTGAACGTGGAAACGCCATCATCTTGTACAACATCGATTCACCAGTAAAACTCATGTAGTTTGATAAATGATAGTGGATGTAGACACTTGTTTTACATTCAGTTATTGATATCTAGGCTGAAGAAGTCACTTTTACTTCAGTTTTCTGCTTTTGATATATTAACCTTCAACTTTAATCTCAAGTTTTATGAACATCCGCATGATCAGTACATTAAATACAGGAAAATACATAATTTTCACTGAAACAATGCTAAATACACAGGATAATAATAAAATAATTCATTCATTCATTCATTTTCTGAACCGGCTTTATCCTCACTAGGGTCATGGGGGTCGTTTGGAGCCTATCCCAGCTACTTACGGGCGAAGGCGGGGTACACCCTGGACAAGTCGCCAGTTCATCGCAGGGCTGACATATAAATAATAAAATAAATGGTGATAAATCACTTTTTTTAAATAATAAAATAAATGGTGATAAATCACTTAAGAAAGGTTGAATCTACAGAAAATTTACTTTGGGAAATGACACAAAAGTAGCACTGAGTCTTTATGGGTTAAGACTTTCACACAAAATTACAGACTTCTGCAAAACAGTGTTTCAAAACTCCATACTTTTTAAACTTTCAAGACCTGCGCAAGCACCCGGTTATATGCACCACAAAACCTCCAAAGCTGAGGGGGAAGAAAAAAGAAAGTATGCGGTTGTAACTTAGGAAATCACAGTTGAAGTAGTTTAATGCATAAACTTTCAAGTGTTGATCAATGTGTCATGTCATACTGACTTCCTGTTGGTTGAGCAGACTTAGGTCATAGCAACTTCATACTGTGAGATGGTAAAACTACATTTTTATTACTTTAATACTGTAAATTTTATCTCGAGTTGTGTTTGGTTGCAAGACTGTGATAACGTCCATCTGTGAACATCTGTAACTGTGTGACATAGGACCACTAGTTTTTGTGATCTTTGGTCTGGGGCACCCCAACATCATAAAGCATCATTGGCATTAAAACAAGAAAGATATGCTGATAATATATGGGCTTTATGTGGATTTTTTGGGCATATTTCAAACATGCATCTACATTGGGATTTTACTGTTGACCATCTCAAGAAAGTGGTTGAAGGAATCAAATCTTCTGCCTATGGAAAACTTGTTGACATTAATCACAGTATACACAATCATATTCAAATTGGAATGCAGTATTAGTGGAACACGTATTTGCATTAAAAAAGTAAACAACTCAATATGAATATTATCTTTTTTGGAATAAGAGCAAAAAAACCCAGACTGTTCTGTGCATGTAAACATAATCAATGTAATCATAAGGAAGATGTCTTGCCCAGTTTGCCCTCATGACCCAAACTGGCTTGGTCCCAAACTCAAGTCTTGAGCCACCACATGGAGAAACTCTCTCTTGAACTACAATACCCACCTTGAAGCACAGTCAGGAAGTCTATATGATTACATGAGTGCATGGCAGCATGATGGCCACAGTGGGAGATGCAGTAAACGGGGGGGGGCGTCAGTGTGTGTCAGCACCTAGGAGAGAGCACTGAGACGCAGCACAGGGGGCGGTCAGATTGGCCAGGATGACAGAGTTTTAGAGGGATTTTGGGGTTTAGGAGGTGGGATCCAAGAAACCAAAAAGGAATAACACCAAACCCTCAAGCAAAAGGTGAGATTTAGCAAATAAAATAGTTCAAAAGCTACTAAATGTTGTTGCAGGCAGGTGTGCATGCAATGCCTAGGTGTGTGTGTGTTCCCTTCTGCCTGTGTTTGTGTCCGTCCTCTGAACTCACCTTGGCCAGTACTTGCTTATCCTTGATGATGTACTCGTAGGTGGTGAGTAAAACGTTAAACTTTCCGCTACGAAGCTGAGGGACAAAGGCTCTTCTGGCAGCAGGTGACCCCTGAAAGTGATCAAAGATGTTTAAAGCCAATACTTATATGAATTACAGCAACTGCAGAGACACAGAGTAAAGTCCTTAGTGTATGTGGAGGAAGTAAAATACAAGTAGTTTGACGCTTACCTTGTAGGAGACTTTGACAACTGTCGGCGCCCACTTGTCAAACTCATACACCCAGTTAGAGAGTGTTCTGTCAGGAAGAAACACCTCCGTGACTTCATTTATGGAGTTTGTCTACACTGAGAAGTTGCATTGACAAAACATACAGAATATATGTGTATATAAAAAAGATTTCGCTCACGAGAGGGGTACAATGATGAGGTAGGGTCCATTGAGCCTTTTGTGCTCCATGAGGTATGTGATGAGTGCGATAGTTTGGATGGTTTTTCCCAGACCCATCTCATCTGCCAGGATCCCATTCAGGTTGTTGTTGTAAAGAGAAACCAGCCATTCCAGACCCTTAATCTGACAGGCAAAGACAGACGAGAAGAGAAGAGAAGAGAAGAGAAGAGAAGAGAAGAGAAGAGAAGAGAAGAGAAGAGAAGAGAAGAGAAGAGAAGAGAAGAGAAGAGAAGAGAAGAGAAGAGAAGAGAAGAGAAGAGAAGAGAAGAGAAGAGAAAAACTAGCAAATAAAAAACATGAACATACATTGCACATTATTGCACAATTCCAATGATCTTTGTGTTGCTTTTATCGTACATTTGTTTCTATCCTGATGCAACAAGTTCTGAAAATTAAAACTGACATCAGATTTGTGCAAATCAATCAGAAACAACTTTAAATTTTTATGAGCAGTTTCCACTCTTATCAAAACTTTCCTGAGATGGGGTTATATAATGCAATATTTCTGGTATCCCCACTTTTCATTTTTCAGTTGTCATTACTCTTAGTTCATCAAAGTAAAGTACAAACATGTACCATTAAAACAATAGGAAGAATCTACACTGTATCCACCTCTAATGCACATATAGTTGACCATGATTACTGACTTGGTTTATTTTACCTGATACTGTTTGAGTTGTCCATTTATCAACAAGCTGGACTGTTTCTCCACCTTCTCAGTGACGGCGTGAGCCACAGAGTAATAAGACTGGAGCCCACGGGCAAATGCTGCACCGCTGTACTCATCATCCACATCCTGCTTTGCATTTCTGTAAAGGAAAACAGAAACATGAGGAAAACTTTATTAAATGTAATTGAAGTGAAACACCTCAGAGAAGAAGATGCACATGCATTTTAAGTTTGGGTCATCTGGTACAGGTTTTACTCCTGGTCCTCAGGATCAGGTATGATGAAACTGATTTAAGTTCATATGCTTTGTATCTGAGTAACTTCCTGAATATGTGAGGTATGATAAAATTGTCAGGTCTTTTAAGTCAAACCTAAAAACATTGTTGTTTACTGAGTAAACTTCTGACTGTTTATTTACATACTGTCTTATTTTGTGCTACTAAATTTACCTTGGGTTGCCTTACATGGAAGTGCATGCAAACATGTATATCTGAGACAAGATAAATACAGCTAAAACATGCACTAATGTGTTGAGGTTCATTATGTGCGCTTACTCGATGATGTGCCGGACATCCACCTCTGACACGTCTTCGCTGTCAGGATCTGTAATCTTCTTCTTTTCTTCCACTGGAGTGGCTGATGGGTGAGGCTCCTCCTCTTCCTCCTGTCCAGACAGATGGTCCAACAGCTTATCAGTGAAAAGTTGCTTGTACTCCCACTGGATTGGTGAATATGAGGCTAGATTTAAACATGCTAACCCCCACCTCTTCCTCCTCCTCCTCCTCACTGTCTTCACTGTCTGAGCGGGGAGCAACTTCATAACTGGACAGACATGCAAGAATCCCAAAATAACAATGTGAGAGATATCAGAATATTTTAACTGCTTGTCTCTCTTATCTTACATCTTTCATGGGGTAAGTTCTGTGTTCAGCGGAGATCAATGACAATGAGTGATGTTAACATGTGCAAACTTAGGATATTAGCTAACATGCATAATAAGAATGCATATTAAAGTTGAACAGTTTAAGTGGCTAAAATGTGTGTTCTAACATAATGCTGTGCGGTATTGTCCAAATAATGCATCATTCAGGGGAAGGCGTAACACAGGTCTATACAGACACAGGATTTGGAAGTAAAGTTATTCAGGACACCTGCAGGGATTGTTTACATCAAACTTCAAGGATAAATTGTCTTCACCCTCTGTAAATGTAAAGTTATTAACCCATTAGGTGTTAGGCTAAAACAGCTGTCCAGTGATAAATTGAAATTGAAGCAGTTAAAGTACTGTGAAAGACTTGAAAACAAAATCAGTTCACTTCCAGAGACTAGGATACTTTAGGTTCCCCAAAAAATTCTGGAAAAAATAAGTTTTCAGCGAACATGTAATACAACTTACAGGTTTTCTGTACTATTGCAGATGATAAAGTCTTGAAAGCTGATTTAAACAACACCTACAGGTGTAACAACACTGTCTGTATCATCAGATCTTTGTCTATAAAATCAGTGTTACTACATCATCTGAAGCACTATTTGGACAATGCCACTCAGCAACAAGCAGTATAGTAGTATCATCATATCACTTAAGGAAGGCAGACCATTACAATCTTTAAATTAAGTGGGCCCTCTCTTTTAGAAAAAATATAGAAGCATGCTAAAATTTTTGACCTGTTATTTACAACAAAGTCTAGTTTACACCATGTATGTGCACTTTGTCACATTTCAGTTTCAGTGTCTTTTTTTCATTCATTTTGTGAAGTGCTTAGGTCGCGGAGTGTCAAGAGTCTATCCCAGATACTAACAGGCGAATGCAAGGCACAACCTAGACATGTCATCACTTCATCACAGGGCTGATCCATACAGACAAACAAGCATTCACTCTCACATTCACACCTATGGGCAATTGAGATTGACCAATTCAACCGTCAAGCGTGTGTCTTTGGATGCACACACACAGAGGAAACATGCAAACAAACCCAGGACTTTCTTGCTGTGAGGCCACAGTGCTAACCACTGCACTACGTTTCCCCCCCTCTTCAATCAGACTAACCCTGGATTCATCTCCAACCAGGTCTCCAACTGTCCAGCTTTTGGAGCGTCCACACCTGTCAGGATGTTCCCACTGTCCACATGTATGACTTTCACTGGCAGGTCGCTCATCTGACTTGTCTCGTCCAGCGGCTTCAGAAAAGAGGCTATGAGTTACAGCATCTCATGGACTGCACTGGATCAAAATAATTCAAATGCCTACTACGGATACTCACCTCTCCATCAGGTCCCAGGGCAGGAGTCTGGCCCTCAGCATTCTCCAACTGCAACACAGGAGACCATCAGAAATGTAAACATGCATACAACATGTTTAAACTTACACACTAGAATGGATCACATGTAAGACAGAAGACTAATGAGCTTCCTACATGTAGTATCTTCACAAACCTTCTTCTTTTTCTTCCTCTTCTTCTTCTTTTCCTTGAGGGCCTGTGCCGCTTTGTGGGCTCTGACCAACTCAGTGAGGTTGGCAACATACTCGTCAGTTTGTTGCAGCAGGTAGGCCAGACGTTTGTCCTTTTTCTGATCAATCAGTTTACGGTAGCCCTCCTCATCCTCAGCCTACAGGGGACACGTACAGGTCAGGTCTCTTACACATAGAATCTATATTCTTGTCAAACTGTGTATGTGAGTTTCCATCATGCTTCACACCTACCATAAGTCTCCTCATTCTCTCTTTCTCAATACGTTCATTTTCTTTTTTCTGCTCCCGTTCCGTATTGGCATGGTATGTGGCCACGGCCTTGGTCAGTTTCTGAATTTTGCCTGTGATGGAACGGTGGTACTCTTTGAAATCTTTGGCATGCTGCAGGATGCTGTTGAGGTACTCCTAAGATTAAAATGGGAACATGGAAAGAATATGAATGATATTATAATAAAATTCATTTGTAAAGCAAGTGTTTCATTAAAAAAAAAAAAAAACAAGAATTAAAATGATCTCACAACCAAAGCAATAGAAGAGTAGGGTCAAAAACAGGATCATAAGGTAATAAAACACTGCAACACTTCAGGAACTCATAAAAGCTTTATATTAAAATATTATTTAAGATGGCACTACAGGTGTATTGCAAAAGGTCTTTAGTCACTAGAACATATTTAGAAATATCCAGCAAAGTCTCTTCCACTAAATGGACCAAGTATAAAAGTGGTTAAAAATCATTTATACGAACTGGAGTAGGGCCATTTAATGTCTTGAGAGAGAGAGATAAGTAAAGTAATAATAAAAATAATAAAACCAATGCAACAAGCAGCCAGTGTAAATTTGCAAGTACAGGAGTGAAATGTTCAGATTTCTAAGTGCCAGTTAAAATCTGGGCATCAGTCTACTGAACCAGTTGGAGATGGTGAAGGAAGCTCCTACTGATGCTGGCATAAAGTTGCATTGCAGGTTTCTCCAGAAAGCAGAAAATAAATATATGTCTGACCTTTTGTAAATCAGAGGAATGTAGATAAGAAAACTTATCCAATCACTTGGCGGTAACGTTCTATTTCTACCTGATGTTTCTGTCTCCGTTTGCGCTCTTGCTCAATCTTCTGTTGTTTCTCCAGTTTCTCTGTGATGCGGGCCTCTCGCAGAGACTGACGCTTGCTGCGCTTGTAGGCCTTGGCATCAAGGGCAGTTTCCAGAGCGGTGTCACGACGCATACATACCACCACCTCTTGACGCAGCTGTTGTATGGATAAGTACACAGAGTCTCTGTCATGTTTGCAGAGTAACTTACACGCATGTATTATACATATATGAGTAGGTATTTATAAGCTTTTTAACATTATGTATAACAACATTTAGGGAGATAAAATCTTTAGGTGAAAAATGTCAAATTACTGCTCAGTAACACTCGGGCTTGGAACAGACATCCATTTCTGAAGTTTTACGCATACATTCAAAACATGCGGTTCTTGACAGAAATTGATATCAAGTAGGACAAAACCTTTTAGAAATTATGTTCAACTATGCTGAAAATAAATTTTGGTGTAAAATATTGAAAAGTCTCTGTTTTATTGACATGAGAATGTGGTAACACGTGGACAGGCTGCCATAGTAACCCATGGATGACTCTTTATCATTACTTTCTGAAAGTTTCACTCAACTATCTGAATTATAAGTAACTTGAAAATTAAAAATTGATATTTTTGTGGTAACACGTGGACAGAGCCTTTTAAGTGACGCACAAATGTTCAAACTCATAAATATCACTAATATTCACAAAATAATGGAAATCTAATTAAGATTGAATAAACTTTACCATTTTTCAGATTTCGTTTTTAGTGTCAAATTCAAGCTACGGCTATGATGTAAAAAGTACAATAGATAAAATCGATTGTAACTTTTTTTCTACAAGTGGTATTTTAAAAAGGATAACAGCTCCATAAAATAGAGATCCTTGGCTAAAACATGAGTCCACTTGATAAATGATGTGTGCAAATGTACTTTTTCATGTTGATGTTCACTTTCGCTTGATCAGACCCATAGGTCAAATCCTCACCAAAACCCCTCACAAGGTCCATTCACAGTAAGTAACTGTACCTGTCTCTGAAAGTTCAGCAGTCGCAGAGCTTTGAGCTCTATAGTAGCTTTGGTACGCAGATCACCAGCCAGAGAGCCTGGCAGGTTCTCCAGTTCAGCAATACGATGGGTGATGCGAGCCTGTAACCTAACAGAGCCAAAACACTGCATTACTTTCATCCCATTAAAAGTCTGGTATGTACCATCCTACACATGCTTTTACTTCAGTATCTCTGGTAAATTAGGGAACTACTGTTATGCACCACTTTTTGGACACATTTGTTTTGAATGATCCATTCTCCGCTGAAGAATGTGACACTACATACCCCAACAGATTCAATCATTAAAGCTTACAACCTATGCGAAGCAGTAACAGATTCTGAGTTTGCCAGAGACAAATGTGTAGTTAATCAACCAGCCAAGTTTGGATGATTAAAATAACTGGCAAATACTTGAAATTAGGATTCATAATCATGGGTAAAAATACTGGGGCCACGAACGGAGCTGAATCCACGCCAAATCATGAGAAAAACTGGATCGTCTCTTAAGCGTCAAATACCACTATGACCTGAAAGAATAAATTCTCCATCAAGCAGCTTTACTGGACGTGTACAGTCATATATATTTGAGCCACGGAGCAGACAATGCTGACTTATCCAAGAATCTACCTTGTTCCTCTCAGTCTGCAAAGGAACAGTATTTTTTTCTTCTTTTTATACAAGTTAGTGATATGTATGACTGATATAATCTCACTGAGACTGACTGGAATAATCACTTATGCTGGTGCACTTTAGTGTCAGGGGCAAGTTCATAGATAATTCATGACACATCCATAAACAACTTTATCGCTAACATTACAAAAAGTAATTTACTCACCGACCCACCCACTCAGCAGATCAACTCTACAATACATAGGTGGTTGTCCTTTCACATGTATTGAGGATGTGTTTCGAGCAAACCTCTAAGTTTCCTTTACACAGACTTTAATGGAGTCATACCTCACTCACTGAGCCAGTAAACTAAACAAAATAGGGAACACTATGTATCTCTGATGGCTCTGGTGTACCTGTACTCCCTTTCCTGCAGTATCTCCACTGGGTCGAGGCCACAGGGTTTCTGGATGGGTGTAATGCGGTTCTGCTTGGCATGGTAAGGCATCATGGGAGTAGGCTGTGCTGGTTGGCTAGGAGATTGAGTCTGCGGAGGCATCACTGGAGAGGCAGCCGGAGGAACCGAGGGGGGAGCGGGAGAGGGCCGCCCAGTGGGCTGAGGGGGGATCAGCTTTTGGGGTGCATTGGAGGGGGCCGCTGCATTCACCATAGGGCCTGTGGAGAAATGAGGAAACAGCCACTGTAGTCTACTCGATGGAAAAGACACAATGAAGTAATAACAGTATTTACACACCTATATTTATAATGCACTAATGTGTTGCGGTCAAATAGTCTTTATTGTTTAGGAATGTTCTTAAACTACAGACAGGAGCTTCAGTGCTGCAGGATGCATTGGACCGTCTTTTGAAAAAGGAAAGGAGGTAGTGCCATCCTACAATTCCTTTTGGTAGCAACATCAGAAGCAATGCACCATCATGTAAGTCCAATCAGAGCTTCCCAGCACTACTTTTGTCTTTTGCTACTTTCATATGAATTCTCCTTCACATATTTCTTTCACTACATTATGTTTTGCCCACACAGGAGAACTACAGATATAAATAATCTATGAATGAAAGCTCTTCTACATAATATGCCAGCTGGTCTGAAATGTACAAGCTGGAAGAGATGCATTTCATGTGTATGCACAGCCAGTAATATTAGTTTTCAGCAAAAAAATAATAAACAACAAATAAGACCATGTGTATTTTTAAACATCCTAATTATCTCTGTCCGTAAGCAGTAACATTTACCTTCTGGCCAGGACTTTGGAGGTCCATTAGGGTTTTGTCCCTGCATACCAGCTGGGGTCCCAGATGGGCCTGGGGGAGGCATGTTGGGACCCATCATACCTAAAGAAACAAAGTTTAAGAGTATGTTTGCAACAGTTGTTGAAGACAGTTATATTGTACCTTCATATCAGAGCGTAGAATAACACTGACTGAAAAAGTGGTATACACTTTTTAGAGCACAGACTTTGTTAAATCACAACAGCCTCTTTATCTGATGTGTAAATTGTTGTGTAAGTTGTGTAAATGTGGTAAATGGTGGTAAATGGCTACCAACATCTACAATATCTGACAGCAAAATAAACTTCTGTCTTCAGCTGTTAAGAAATGTAAACTATAAGGCAGACCTGGGCATTGTACGGCCTTTGGGCCACATGCTGACCCTAACTGGCAATTAAAAGGCCATGCAAATATATATCATTGTAACAGATGCAACCAATACAACGCCACTGCCTTTACTTTGAAGGGTGTGCTAAATTCACATTTTTTCACATGTACTTTCCATACTTAACATAAGGCTTACGCACTCATTGGTTAGTTGGTCAGTTTCAGCCCATGAACATGTCAGCTACTGCCCAAAAAAGAAAGATTGATACTGAATGCAGAGTTTTTAACAAGACATGGACTTCTAAGTATTTCTTTACTCAAGTCAGAGGTAAAGAAAAAGAAAAAGAAAAAGAACTGAGATATGCAAACAAACAAAGTTGGATGCATTTATAGTTTTTCATGTTAAGTTAATGTGGAGCTGGTTTTGCACATTTTTGAAAGTGTTTTTGTAAATATTCATTAAATAGTTGTATTCTGTGCTCTACATTTTCATTTTATCATTGTATTGTTGTATTTACTGTATTTATATCATAGTAAAGTAGTAGTGTAAGTAGTATATATATAGAGAGACATACAGTATATTGAACAGAGCTGCAAGTGTACTGATCTGGCCCCTAACGACTGTCAAAGTTTCTCATGTGACCCCATAAGAAAATGAATTGCCCACCCTTGCTATGAGGGACCCTGTCAATCTCAGAGGCACCTTCTGTGTCAGGTAACCTTTAAAATACTAGAAAAGGTAAAAACAACTCCTCCAAAGGTTACAAATGATAACATCCTGCTTAAAATCTAACACACAGTTTTAGCATGATAAGTAGCATGCTACTATTGGACATCAATGCAGCTCAACATTTGTATCTATATTGGTCATCTCCTCCCCATTCCTCACCGTGAGCACGGCTGTAGCTGGAGCCCATAGGTCCGGGCCCTGGTACTGGTCCTGCAGGCCCTCCTCCTGGCCCGCCTCCAGCTCCAGGAGCCAGACTGGGCATGGGCTGCTGCTGCTGCATCCCAGGCATGGGCCTCTTCCCCTGGACAGCCATCTGGAGGTGGTCTGACAGGGGCTGTCCCCGGGCCAACATCTTATAGGCCATGATTTGGGCTCTGAGCTGGTGGAGCTGGTTCTGGTTGAAGGGAGTAGGACCCCCAGGGCCACCAGGACCTCCAGGGCCAGTCGGACCACCTGATTCAAGACCCGATCCAAGAGCAGCAACACTGGAACCAAGACTAGGTCCAGGGCTGGGACCAGGGCCAGAGCCACCTGGAGGGCCAGGCCGGTTATTGGGACCCAGTGTGTGCTGGTCTCCACTGGGACCATCCAAAGGTGTAGAGGCAGAGCTGGGGCCACCAGAGGAGGAGGAGGAAGAGGACGAAGCCATTAGAGGTCCTGAGGGAGGACCATTTGAAGGGACAGGACTGGAGTGGTCTGAACCACCTAAAGGAGAGTGATAGCCTTGAAGAAGACAGACACAGACAGGAAGAGAGAAGGAGAGGATGGGCACAACAGGAAAACACTCACATTAAACAGTTTCTACAGAAATTGTTGAAATTATTCACCAAAAGTTATTTATCCCCCATCCTGTTGTCTCTTAAAATTTAAAGCAACCACTCAAACCATCCTTGGTTCTTTCTTACCATTGTTGGTATGTGATTGTTATTGAAATATATTATAAGTTATGCAGACTATTATTTAGATAGTTAGTATGTGTAATATACATCAGTTTTCCTAATCTGTTTAATATCTGTTATTTACATTATTAGGACTCTGAACAGATGTAACTTTATTATTAAGGAGGCAAAAGTAATGTGTTATGTTGTATAAATGTGAGATGGGGGTGGGATTTCATAAGTTGTCTTCTTCCCACTCCTTTTTGAGCAGTACATGTTGAATTTATTTTGTTATTACTAGTGTACATGGCAATTACTATAGTGTCTTGATCACCTTTATTTATTAATGTATTTGCTCTGATATTAGTTCCTTGTACACATAAAAATGTTTTGTTTATTTCATCTGCTCAAAACAAATGAATGAATGAATGAATGAATGAATGAATGAATGAATGAATGAAAGCAAACATTCATGATGAGACAAGCTGACCCTTACATCTACTTACAATGCACCAATGGGCAACATGGTGAAGATCTCCAAGTTTATAACAATGCAACTAGAAGTATAGTATTGTTTACATAACAAGCTATTGTGAGTGGAAATAATCTTTAGCACCTCAAAATATGAAATCTGATGTGATAGTGAAGTATTTGGTACAAGTGCATTTCCAGTGTTGATGCTGTCCATGGGTTTGAAGTCATAGAGGCACAGCTGTTCCACAAACACATCAGTGTAGGGGAGGGGGGGGGGTTCTCTCTGTCTTCCATTCATACTCTGCAAATATTGCCAGCACTCAGCTTTAAAAAGGGTCACCAGCAGACTTCTCTATGCACTGAATAGCTGTTGAAACAGTTGATGTGCCTCACAAACAGCCACTGGCGACATGTTAAACTACGCTGCAGGCAATGCCATCAGCTGACTTGAGTCGAGCTGTGATGGGCCAGTTCACACCACTGCAACTTTCCCTGTGACTATCTGGAACGGTTTCTTCTGATTGTGAATCTTCAGTCTGGGTTTAAAGGTAAAGGCTGTTGATTTGTTTGGTTTTCCTGTATCCTCTCCTTATCAGAGTGCAAAGATGATGCTTGAGCGTGCTGCCTGACTTTTAACACTCCCTGTGTTTTTATAGCTGCATCAAGTCTTGGTATTGCATGATCTTCAGAATGCTGATATTAAAAGACACACTGTTAGACACCAATGGCTCAAGGTTAGGTTCACAGCTTGCAACAGCAGCTACACTCCCAGTAAACCACATGTGGCCACATGAGGCCATATGACCACAGCCCTGAAGATAAGTCATTACCGCACTGACAAACACACCTTACACAATGCTGGGATGGATCTGATTGCTTCACCTGCATACAAGCAGCATGCCTACCTTGTGAGTGTTGGTCTAGAGGACTGGGTGGGGGGCCCATTCCACTGTGCCCTCCCTGTCTCATCGACAATCCCTTCATCTGACCAAAGCGGCTCTCCTCACTCATGCCCTTCTCATGCATACCCTCCATGGGCTGTGGAAAAAACAGAGTGGAATTGTGCATTAAGGAATTTTTTGGCATTTGTAAACAATATACAGGTTTGCTACTAAAAAGGTTGATGTAAAAACATAAAAATGAGTAAAAATCTGAGGTAGAATGTCAAAAGTTGAAATACAAAGAAATGACGATTTTAACCAGT
Organism: Sphaeramia orbicularis; assembly: GCF_902148855.1. Classification (NCBI taxonomy): domain Eukaryota; kingdom Metazoa; phylum Chordata; class Actinopteri; order Kurtiformes; family Apogonidae; genus Sphaeramia; species Sphaeramia orbicularis. Next base: position 39,226,141 of record NC_043957.1, read on the forward strand.
TTACAAGTTCACAGTCATAGTTTTTTTTCCTTAAACTGTATTGAAAATATATAGTAGGGATGCACTGGCAGTTGACCAAAATTTACATTTCCTGTGATCAGTAGGTTATAAATTTATAGTGATATATATATATATATATATATATATATATATATATATATATATATATATATATATGTATAATAAAAAAGGAAAACTGAAATATAGTCCATGAAAGATGTCATGTATTATGCACAAATATGTAAAAGTGATGTAATTCTATGTGTACAAACAAACACAAAACCAACTAAAACAAAGACCATCCCTGGTACAGCCGTGTCCCTCAGTGGGACAGGTGGACATGACCTTACTTTGTGTAGAGGGTGCAAGTTGTCCTGGCCATATCCAGACGGCCCTGGCTGCGAGTGTCCAGAGGAGGGGGGACCAGGGCTGGGGCCCATCATGCTGTGAGAGGAGCCTGGGGAGGGTCCGGGGCTTGGACCTAACATGGCCCCAGGTGAGGGACCCGGACCGGGGGAAGGACCTGGGCGAGGGGTACCCCCCATGGGGGGGTCTGGCGTGGACATTGCCCTGGATCTCCTGCTCCTCGTGGAGCAGCAGGGACCTGAGAGGAAAGAGAGGAGGGAAAGGATGAGAGAAGTTGTGAGAAGTGATGGGGAAAAGGAGGAGTTAGAGGAAGAAAATGATCTCAGCAAAACTGAAATGATGCCAAGGATGCAAGTGCAAAGTAAGTTACCTAAAAAAACATCTGTTTATTGGTTTGATTCGACTAAAGACAGGAAATCTACCTGAAACTGTGCATGTATGATAAAAGTAGGTGCACATTTTTTGCGGTCTGTGGGTGAAACGCCTATCAGATAAGGAGTCACCATTCTCCTGCTGCGCTGCACCAAATCACCCGTTGCGTGCGTTTGCAATTACAGCTGCGGGATCTACCACTGAACTTGAACTGTACACGGGGAAATACAGTAAATTATGCACATGAGTCTATGCTACTAAAAATTCTCCCAGAGACCATGAAAGGGTGTCTCGTTAAATATAAAAGGGGAATGGCGGACTGTGCTTGTGCGACTGACCTACCCGCATCAACGGGACAAGCTGTCCCAGGTGGATTTCTGCGCTCCCGAGTTGATATTTGGGGGAGATAAAAGAACAGGCAGCAGTTGTCGCAATTAGTCCACTCACCCTCTTTGTAATCTGCCTTCAAGCGTTGATTTGTTTCACCGACGTGGCTCGAGCGCCCCCCTACACCGTTCTATGACCGAATGTCTAGTCACGGCCGTCCGCCAATGCGCATGCGTGCGCAGCGACAGCAGAGCTGCATTCACAGGGTGCATCAGGTCTGTGAGTGTGTACAGGCTTCAACATCCTTCTTCCGAAACCCTGGACCAGCAGTCTGAGAGTCAGTAACAATGTTAAACAAACGTACTTTTCACATTCTACTCGGTTACAGTCAGTATCCCATTAATTATCATAAACAGGAGATAAAATAGTGTTGTCTCATGAGTCTGCAGTTAGACAATATACAATGTACAGTGACTGGATTCACACAAGAAATATGCAAATTAGACATTATGGAAAAATGGTAAAAGACCATAGGATTTACATAGTAGAAATAACTAACTCATAAAATAAACCTCTTGCAGATTTCATAACAATAAATACATTTTAGTACCATCACTATGCATTGTGTAGAATATTAATGCAATATGATGTGGATATTAAGTGGATGTAGAAAAGAGTGAAAATACACAAATCATGCAATCATGGCACACAAGGCAATATGAACAGGTTTTGACAAATGCTAATACATATTTATATGCTTCATGTGGAAATGTAATGCAGCTATTGCTAAATTCAGCCATTTAATGTGTACAAATAATACACTACAATGGTAAAATAGTAAATATATATTTGTTGATACACGCAGATTTTTAAAGTCACTAAAAATCCTAGATTATTGGGAAAAATTCAGTCTGTACCTGCATGTTGTTTCTGTAAAATTATTCCCAGTTTGACATTTAACAGCAGTGCTGTTTAAAGTAACTCAAAATTCACAGAAATACAAATATTCGTTGGGTTATCTTGTGTTAAGATTGGCCTTGTCAATTTAATAAATCTAGAAGCTGAAAAATTGTGCAAAAACAATACCCCTTGCTTCCCCATCAGGGGGTGGGGTAGTAAAATATGCAAGGGACTACTCCAAAGTAATCCATTACATTTTTCTCTGACCATTGGCAGGCAGCTTAAAAAACATAAGTCATATCAACAAACAGGAGACATAGGTGAGGTGTGATTCCAGTGTTTAAGTTTATTCAGGACATATCAACAAACCAAACAGTAGGGCAACTTTCAGTAGTAGCTTCATGTAAAAGGAGAACACAAAAGTGACCAGGCAAATAAAGCTTAAGATCAAGGTCAAAGCTTTATACATATTTCATGTGTCATGAAACATGAAATGAAAACAGCTGACTTTGAAAGAGCTGTTTTGGGTTTTATTCTGCAAATGTATTTTAGTCTTCAGGAATCCAGTTTTAGAGGACAATAGTTTCTACAGCCTCCTGTCACTAAAAGGATGAATTTTTTTCATCCTGTTCCAAGGAGCTGGAGTTACTTATTGAGCAATAAAACATGTTCTGGTTTCTGGGAGTGTTGTATACTTTCAATAATGAGCAATAGAGAGATGAAAGCCCCAGTCACCTGTGGGATATTTTATGCAGACTGCAACATCTGAATGAATGTAGAGCTGCTCAAGATGATTTTGGAAGAATGTGAAACAAAAACTGAAGGATACGGTGTGACTGACTCCTAAATACACTAAAACATTTTAAGACCAAACGGCACTAACCCACACTCACTCATACATTCAAACACATGTTCATTAACAAAATCACAACCTGATAAATAAATTAAATTTGTGGAAAATACAAAGGCGATGTACAGCAGATGATCTATAATACAAGTCTTTCACCATAATAAAGAACAATGTCAGGCGGGTCTGTCGCCTGACCAGGGAGATCATTAAATATTATGTTGTTCAGTTCAGAGCAGAAGGAAACGCAGTAGTTGAGTGTAACTGAAGTACTTTAAAGCGCTTGATTTTAGTCACATGCGCCAACCTTTGAGGCCTTCAATGAGCTGTCAGATAATCAAGAATACTTCAAGTGCATGGAACATTTCTATCCAAAGTCAAGTTTGAATCATACCTTTACCTCTTAAAATAATGCTCCAGTCTGAACCAGGTAACACCCATTAGCTTATAGTACCCACAGTGGTCTGCAGAGGTGATTACACACAGCGAAGGTGACAAAAGCCACACAGTTTCTATTTCCATTCACCAATGAGGACAATAAAGCTCAGAAGCATGGTGTCCTAGCAGCTGCATTGTCACAATAATCCAGTCGCTCCTTTTAAAAGAAAAAAAGTGTCATCTTGTGCCCCCTGCAGGCGGGGAGCAGCCTCCACAGTGCATTACAGGAAGACAAACTCATCACTGTTTCTTCTGTTGTTACTCCTCCCCAGTTTGCCCGGGGGGAGGATGTGGGCTGCAGGTGCACTGTGGTTACTGCTGTGACCTTCAAGGCCATAGTCCTGACCCCGGCCCTCTACGAAGGTGAAGATGGGGTACTTCTCTTTAGATGATGACAGAGCCTAACATGGAAAAAAACAAACAATCTTTTACAGGAAGGTACAAGATGTTTTAGAGGTTAAATGTTTAAAGAGTAAATACCACAACAAAAGAGGGCTCACAAATATTAGGTTAGTTCCCAGTTAGTCTATTTTTACTGTATATCATATGCTGATTTTTAGATGTTTGGGAAATGTAAAAAGTCTACCAATGTAGACATACGTATATGCGTACATATATAGTGTCAGTAAGTTTACAATGTCTAAAGGAGTTGGCTAATTAATTTATCTAATATTCAGCACTTTTACATTTGTCAGTATGTTATTCTTTTATACAGTTTCTGATGAAATAAAAAAAAATGTGCTACTTATCAGTTCAGTTCATCATTCGGTCTCCTCAATTCCAAATGCACTCTTCCATTTTGTATGTTTTCTTTTTCTTGTCTTCAAGTGGTGTGTATTTCAGTTTCATTCATTTGTATTTTATACATAAAATGTAATAAAAATGTTTTTGCTCTGATGCAGTCACACCTGTCTATTGTCAGGGAACAATTTTTTTTTGTTTGTTTGTTTAATTACCGATTTCTCATAATTTTATAAGAAATGCTGCTGTTAAGACATGTTTTATAAGTGATGCTCCCTGCATTTTTTGTTTTGAATATATTATATTTTCCAATAAAACTTAGAGGCATTTCAACAAAAAATTGTATTATATTTTATTGTGACAAAAGATTATAGTTCTTTCAGCAAATGTGTAATGGTTCGAAATATCTGTTTAACTAATAAATATCCCTGATTAATAAGAACTTATGTTGGCCCCAAAAAACAGATCAGTTATGAGGTGACAAAAGACACAACGGAGGGCACCACAGTCTATATTACAAATGGGTTTAAACACTGTAGCTGTATATGAACACTCCCTCTTAGTAAAAAAGGAGGCAGAAAGATCAATTTTGTTGTGTTTAATTTGATATAAGGCTATCAAAGGCAGAATGAAATGGTGAGAATACTGAGTGAAAACTCACCACACTGACAGCAGAACACAGAGACTCAAAGTCCTTCTTGTTCTTGGCATAAAAGCCGATAGTGCAGCTGGGATCCATACGGTTAAAGGGCATCTTTTTGGGAGAACTACAGTGAAATGACTGAAGAGAGAAAAAAAACAGACAAAGGTCATAAAATAAAAAAGGAATGTACACCAGGTCAATAACTGGACATGATACAATGGATGGTCAGACTATGTTTTTGACTTTTTAGACCACTGAGGTATTATTACCTAATATGACCAAAGAAGAAGAGATAAAAAGCCAGACAGACTGCGTAGAGATAGTCAGAATCAACAAACCTCCAGTGAAAAGTTGCCTTGTGAGACATCCACCACAGGCTGACAATAGTGAGGGTCAAGGTAGAGCAGCTGCTCATCTGATGATCAGAAAGGGGAAGTCAAAGAGAAAAACAAATATCAGAATATTATCACCTATTAACCAGATCCTGATCAGATCAGGAGGCTGGAAACTTAGTGGAACTGTCAAAGTCATAGTCACATAGTAACCATATGACTGATCTCTTCTCGGTAACACATGTAACAACCACCATGGTTTAATGAAGACGTCAAAGCAAAGTACAATTAGTCTCAGTTCCCATAACAATCTTTTAATACCAGTGAAACTAAATTTCACTTCTTCTAGTAGGTGCCTCATTGATGGCTTTGAAAGTCACTGTTTCAGTAAGGAGAGATCAATGATTAGCCAGAAAGGTCTAAGAATAACAGACACTTGTTATACAATCCAATTTATCTGTTACTCTTTTAACCCTTTCACAGATCAAATCAGGATCCGGTGTACACAAAAAGATGTGTTTGTGTGTCAGAACAAATCAGTATTTGTGTAAAAACATTATATCCACATTCAGCAAAAACAGGCTGTGTTTCAGACATTTTCTGTGATAATTAAAATATTAACTTGTAGTAAGGATACAACACTAAAAACAGTGCACAAACTCAAACATTCCAAGCAGATGTAAAATGTGTTTTTCTAGAGGAATGTCTGTGTCTGTGGACAGTTTATGTAACATGTGCTCAATGTTAAAACTATGTTAAAAGTTCTAACTCCATCTCTCCTGCCACCAGCCTCACACACAAGAGGCGTTGCTTATGATACTGTTCCATGTACGAGTGGTTTTCTGCTGATGTTTAACTGGAATGTTGAGGGGTTTTTTTGTTTGTTTTTTTTACAACATGGGAGTTAACATTTCTTCAGTCACTGACCCCTGATATCTGAGTGAAAAAGATCATTTGAGAGATTGCGTGCTTTGGTGTAAATGAAACATGTGCTATGATAAAACAAAGAACAGTTCTTCTCTGATGCGGTTCAACAGATATTTTACTCCATTTTACCAAAAAACCAGACTCTGTTACTAAAAACATACAATGTTTTGTGTTTTTTCTCACAAGGCACTCACCTTGAAAACCAATAAAGAACAGCGAATGCTTCGGTTTGCCTCCAATGATCCCAATACAACACTCCAGCTTTAGGATGTTCTGGAAATTATACAGATGTTTTGGTAAGACTCTAGCAGACACAAAAAGATGTAACTAAAGGTTACAACTGTATTTTATGGAATAATTATAACACAGATCACACAGGAGAGGATGGATGTTTGGTTAGAGGAGTTAAAGTTTTACAGACCTTTACACATTCGATGTATGATGGGTTGAGGGCCTCACCGCCCAGTCGAACAGGTACCAGTATGATGACTGACTTCCATGCTTGGTTGGACGGATCAGGGGGAGTTTGGCTTAGTGACAGATCACACAGATGGACCACATCCTCTTTGTACACTAACAGGAGAGAGAAAGCACTTAAAGGAAATATTTATTTCTAATCTGGCTTTGAATTCAGAGTACTGTTATCGTTTTATTCTTCACATTTTCATCACTGTTTCTTATAATATTTTTATCCCTTGGATTTATTTAATATCTATTATATTATATTATATTATATTATATTATATTATATTATATTATATTGACTCTCATCTCATTCCAACTTTATATTATTGTTTTTTTGTAATTTTCAGTCTCATTGAATTTTAAGTGTACCTGTGTTGTTGCATTTTGTTATGTGATGAACTTTAGCCTGTATGTTTACATGAATATAAACAGTTGAATTAATATGTCACCTGTGCAGTCCTGAGCCACATATACAGCCAGGTTGTGGACCACAGAGGTTTTAGCCACAGCTTTCCTGAAAGTCACATATTCACAGTTCAAATCAATGCTTAACCCCAACACATTCTATAACTGATTTCAGAAGCACGTAAAGGCCTTTTTTAAAAAATCTTCTTACCGTAGTATGTGTGCAACTATAGAGGGGCCGTACCAGTCACCAGCCTTCTTCCCTGAACTTTTGCCAATTTCCACCAGCTCATGAACTCCGAAAGGTGCTGGTGGTTGATCCCCAAACCAGGTGACCAGTCTGCGATGGAGAGGCTCTGCCTGCCTGTCCCTTGCACACTCAGGTCGCCTCTTCTGGCTGTTTTTGGTCACCTGATCACTTGGCAGGGATTTCTCCGGGGTGTTGGGTGCTCGTGGAGAACCAAAGGAGGGGATAGGGACCCCTGCAGCCCGAGCAGGAGAGCGTGGACGGAAGACTTCAAAGTCTACATCAGTCAGTTGATGAGCATCTGGCCAGGCCCAATCTAAACACACACATCAATGCATTTTCTGAGCTTAGTTTTCTAAATGGAAGTGTACATTGTAATGGTGAATACCGTCATATAAAGAGAATGTCATGTCAACAAACCTCTGGGCATCAAATGGACTAGAAGTCCCTGTGCCAGCAGCATCTGCCCACTACGCAGCATGCAGCCCCAGCCACAGTCTGTGGTCCAGGTGGAGCCCTCCAGTTGAGGGAACTCCCTCCTGTAGGTTAGCCAAATACAGGACACAAAAGCCAGGCGGAAACGTTCCACTTCATCTGAGAAGAATGAAGAAAACACAAATAATTTAAGCCTAATATTTTTGCACTATTTATGATATTCATCTGTTACTAAGATACACAAATAATGTGATGAGGAGGAAGCTGTCATGTAGTTTTTTTCAAAGAAGGTTCCCACAGTGGTAAACCAAACACACATCAATAAAACACTTGGGTACTGCACGTCTAACAGTTTCCTATTTTAGAGATGAACTATAGCATCTGTACTCAGGCACAACAAATATATTGTGTATTACCTATAGTGACAGATATATAACACCTGTTTGGTTCTAGTACTTACCCTCACTGTTGAGCAGATAGGAGTGTCCCAGCACTGTGACAGGTGATGCTTTGTTAAAGAATGTTTTAGACTTAACTGTCCAGCCTATAGATACAGAAAGAAACAAAGAAGGTAAGAGGAGATGAAATATTTTGGAGGGGATCATTGTTAACTCTAAATGATTGATCTTTGATTTTCTGCAAAACCAACCACAAACCGTATTTGACGTTATTCCACGCTGACATTAATTTGGCTTTGAGTTTATCCATCTCGTCAGGCTCTCCTGATGTTTCTCGGCTGGGATCAGCAGTCTGAGGAGGTCTGTGGCTGTAGCTGCTCTGCCGTTCAGGAGGCTGCTGCCTCCGCGTCTCAACCAGTTCATCCTGCATCACTCCCCCCACGTACTGGACAGCGCTGGGGGAAACAGAGTTCATGGCTCTGAGGCCTCAGAGCTGGTCTCTGGTGCTCCTCATTGCAACAAAAAACTAAGGCAATAAAGAAAAGAAGAAAGGGAGGAAAGTGTACATTAGCTAACTACGGACTGTTAAATGATCATGTGGCTCCTCCAGGATGCTCAGTAGTAGAAGATACTGGAGGAACTACAAGCTGTCAACTGATGTTACCTTCCACTAGTGCTGACAAAGAAACTGTATTTTCATATTTATTAGAACATTTATAATAAACACAATTCATTAAGACTGCCTGAACCACATTTTTGCAAATTAGTTTTATTTACATGGGCTGAACATTCACATGAAGCACATTAACATTTAGACAATTAGATAGAGTCTCATCTTCCTTCAGATTGTTAGATTAATTGGTGTCAATTTAGTAGCAACTGTGATGTTAGTTTGTCTATTTACCAGAAGTTGATTGTCACTGCAACACTGAACATTTTATCATACACCACAGTTCTTATCACACTGACTCAAATACAGTGCATAGCCCTACTACTCATGGGGAAATGTTACAAGTTAAAAAAAATAAATAAGTAATGTATAGGTAAGTATAGTACACTGTTTAGTAAAGGTTAATTGGTCAATTTCACTCATCTCATAATTGTAGCCTACTAAAAATAAATGCAGACAAGTAAACGCCTGAAGGGTCGTTTGCTTGGCTTTATGCATCAGCATTCTTTTAAACCACTAAACTGCTGATGCACATGAAACCATCAAATTACATGAAAACTAAATAAACTCAGAAGAATGAGAAGATTGATGAGATTGTTCAAAATAGAACTGATCCAATTAAACATTCAATCTAATGTGACTTTTAATATAATATCGGTTCATTTGATAATCAAGTTACCACTTAAGTATTTTCGTACAGGTTGTCAAATATTGACTAGTATCCGAAAAATAACTTCTTTGCTTTTCAGTGACAGAACTCTGTCGTGCATCAGAGTTAATTAAACAACTTGAAAATCACAATGTAAGCAGGTAAAATAAGTAAAATTTAAGATTTTCTCAGATTTTGTATAATTGAAAGACAAAATTATTAATAGATTGGTGTATTAATTTTTCTTTGCAATTACAAACCAAGCTAAACTGCAAAGATCATTCTCGTAAAATCACATGGTTTCATTGGACTGTTAAGGACACTACAACTAGTCTGTAAGCCAAAGGATCACTTCCCAAAAAAGTATAAATAAATGCAGTCTTGTCAAGTAGACTCATCTGTCATCAGATTGCAAAATGTATGGACTACAGAAAGTACCGGTGACCTTCGCAGCCTTTTCTGAAACTAATGAATAGCAGTTTCAACCAGGAAACACGAAACAATGTAAGGGTGTGAAGTCAGTGTGTATGCAATCTTGGGAACAATTATCTGAAGAAAAAAGCCATCATGTGATGAGCATTTGACAACCGGCAAATCTGGCTTTTGCAGGAGTCATATGGTCATGTTGACAGTCACCATTCATCATCGCAGATCAAACAGTTATGTAAAAATTCCGCGTACTGCAAATCAGAATTTTGTCAGTCACGACCCTGTTGTTTCTGTATTTTTTAAAATTTCTGTTATGTGTTACTGTCGGTGGACTCCAGATGGGTCAAATGACAACATCTGACAAAAATTGAAGTATAAATCCAGTTGCTCCTTACACCTGAGCTGTGCCGCATTTCCGGACAGATACATTAACAACAAAATAATTATTCTCTTCGAACTGAACAGTTATAATCAAGTGACAATCGTATGAGTTGTGTTAGCTATATCCTCTATAGACATTTATCAATGCTAACCTCAATAATTAAATACCTCCTAGTTAATTATCACGTAGCTACCTGTAACACAATTAAACAGTAGTGAAAATGTTCAGTACCTTGTAGTTAGTGGAATCATTGTGCTGTGCATCTTCTGTTTAATCCCACGTCAAGTCTTCCCAGGTTAATGTGGTGTTCTATTAAGTTAGCTTGCTAAGGCTAAATAGCTACCGTTAGCATCTACTGTAAATGTTAGCCCCGGCGTCCGCTAACAACGACTCAAGACGTGGCGGTGTTGTCCTAAAATGCGGTTGGCTCTTTTACAAAATGCTGAAGAAAGCAGTATGGTAACTATGTATCTCCTCAACACGAGAACCTATTTGTACACATTGTGAGAATATGATAATCGAAGTGTGTTGAGCTTGGCTTCTCTACCCAGACACCGCTTTTAGCATCTCTTGACATCAGAGGGCATTCACTTCCTGTTGTCCTTTCCTGACGCGACGTGATTGGTTGAAATACTGACCATGAAAAATAGTTGATATTATTATGAATATATCTATATACGAAACATAATTATATTTAATATATGCATTACACTTATCTTCTCCCTCAAAAAAGCATAATGGTGGAATTGGCGACTTTTTAAAAACGTTTTTAAACCCCGTCACTGGGTCTTTTCACTTCTTAAAAATGAGTTATGAGCTCACAAAAGCTGAATTATTATGCCTTTTTTTAGACAAAATTTTTTACAACGTTTTGTTTTTCTTGAATGTGTTGTAGGTCTATTGTAGGTACTTTTTGATAGCTTCAATGTACCTCATCTGAGAAATTTTTAAATGTGTAAAAAGCTTTGAACATGAGGAGATATCTTACCCAAATACACATGAGCTACAAAGTCAAAAAAGTTTAACAAATTAGTTAAAATTACACAATACTGTTAATTAAATTTTTGTTTTACATATAAAATTTCTACAATATACCAATGCAGACAAATCACAAAATGATGCAAATGCAAAATTTCTTGTTGCAGGAAACTATTAACTAACAGAAACCTAACCTCATGTGTATTTGTATGAGGAGACCTATGACATGAGTGATGCTACACTAAACAGATACAGATACATTTTGATTTCTAATTAATATATTTGACTAATTCTACTTCCTAATTTCTTTTGGCTTGCTCAGAAAGATTCGTCTTTTACACACATGTGAAAATATAAAGTAAAAAATAAATATATTAGTAAATCATTACACGATCTACTGTACAATGGCCGTATTTGAATGCTTAGTGTAGACCCATGTATATGATGATGATGATGATGAGCCAACAAGGAAAATCCCCATATCCTGAATGCCAGACAAGAAGAGAGAAATTTTGGAACAAATCTCTGAATTTTATTCCACATACTGCACTTCAGGTGTCTGCATCTGAATTACATCTATCACAAACAAAAATGCCCCATGGTACAAATAAATACACTTTCAGTGAACAGAGAAATGTGGAATGTCTTTATACTTAGACTCTTGTTCATTTCAAGACTCAAACTTTTTATACATTATATTTATTTTTCTTCAAAGTAACATATAAACAATACCAACAAATGAGTCTGTTTTCAAATAAAGTGCATTTATACTAGTTTCTCTGTCAATCACAAAAAGAAAGGGATTTTCATACATATAACACTAGTATAGACGCCATTAACTGGGAAAAGGCCTGAAAGTGGACATGATCTCTATATAAGATTACATTATAGTTATTTTTCTTTGTCAGGTTATTAGAGCTGACCTGATGACTCATTTATTACATTAAGATATAAAAGAATGCTGTCCTATCAGTAGAATATAGAAGACAATATATTATATTTAAAAAAGTTAATCCAGCAGAAATAATAACAGTCACATTAAGAACACATTGACAAAAAACAGAGGAAGAATAACTTGTGTTTCAAGTGTTCATATCATAATTTCTGCAAATATCTTGTCATTAGAAACAAAAATGCATATTCGATAACCCTATGGCTGATAACATTGATTCTGTTGTCAATCATTAGTCTTGGCTTAATTTGTAATAGTAGTAATCGCCCCAACTGATTTTAAAATACATTTAAATGTGGACATTTTGAGCCACTAGAGGACAGTAAAGTACCATGATGAATAAAAAAGTCACCCGCAATTGAACCCAGTGCATGGGATTCTTTACAAAGAGGTGAAAATTGTTAGTGCACCATGATGCATCCGCCAGTACTTGAATGGACTATTAGCTGAGTCATATTAAAACCAATTTGTATTTCATTGAACACATGGATGTATTAAGCAATTTGTTATTACATTAAGAAATGTGCATCTGAAATGATTGTGCCAGTGCCACCAAAATCAACACACCGCTTTGTAGTTTTGATCTGCCGTCAGCTCATTGTTATTGTTACATAGACCCACAAATCTGAAACAATACTGCCAGTTCCTGTAAAACAGTCTGCACCAGCAAATCTGTACACACACAATCCAGAGCAAAACAGCTGATCACTTAAGGCGGTGAAGGCGACAGACAGACTTGAACATTCTGCAAGTTGAAACTGCTGAACATACTGAACCAGTATCTTCTGAACCTTTAACTTATGCTCCAAAATTGCATCAAATATGTGTTGAAAGAATGAGAATAATAAAAATTGCATTTGACAGTATTACCCCTGACTTCTACCTAATATATAAATTAAATAGTGGTTACTTTAGTGACAGCAGTCCTTGTACACAGCTGTTAAAGATTTGCATACTGTTATGTACACTGGATATTCACTGAGATGTAAAATATTTCAAGATAAACTAGACAAGTGGGAGAAAAGCACAAATTATGTCCTTCCTGTGAACACTTGAGCTCTCCTGCTGAGATCATTGATTCTAACATCCTTGTCAGTGTGTTACACAGCCAACAGTGAGCATTACATTAATCAGACTTGACTACCTAACTTGTATCTAATAATAACACGGTCATTTTGATTATAGATAACCTTTTTTTCTTCACAATAACAGGTTTCTTAAGATAAACCAAGTCCATGTCTACAAACCCTAACATAGCTGCTGAGCCCTTTTACAAATAAATCACGTTATGCTACATCCAAGAGTGCCTGCTTTCCTTGTTATACAGTAACTCAAAACAATTTCACTATATGTGCTTATACCATAGTTTTCGTATGTTATTATACATTATATCCACAGAAGCATCTTGTACTGTGCAAATGTGGGATTCAAAAATAGCTAAGTGTTGAGAAATACCTGTAAGTGTTATTGGATATTTACTCCTATGTTTATTTCCAGTTTGGCTTCGGTCATGAACCCTTGCTGAGTCAATTCTGCTGACGGTAATTATCCCTTAAAAAGACACATACATGCTCACACACTTCTTAACTCACAAATACACTCATGCCCCAATTCACGAACTGCAGGGGTAGGGATTTAAATGCATCAAAATCAGCTGCTGACATTGCTGTCTCCTGTGGCAATGTGTGTGAGTGTATGTTTGTGCATGTGTGTGTAGGCTAAAGTCAGACACAGGGAGAAAGGGCTGTGGTAGTCCTCCTGCAAGGGGGAGATAAGCACTGAGCTGAGTTCTGAAAACCCTGCTTTCCTCTGCTGGCTTCAAGAACCACTAGAAAGAAGCCCGAGGTAACACACATGTACAATCCACTGTGACAGAGAGTTGTGGATGTCACGTCCACTGACAAAATTCCCATTCCGGCTTTGTCTGACCATGTGCATCAAATGAGGAGTGTAAACTGCAGGATGGAAAGATAATTAGTTAAATGATTACTGGTTGGTGCTGTGTGTCAGTCAAGTTGTTTGTAGTAAATTTCACACTTCCACCATGCCACTCTGTGTTTATCCCCTTTTTCTGTTTTGTTTGTTGAGCTGTAACATAAAAAGGGCTGGTTGAAAGACAAAACAGGAGTGACTGGATTTGGTTTTCACAGTATTCAGCATGTTTTGATCGGTAAAGCACTTTTTGACCTTCTTGTACCTATTATATATGTACAGTACTATATGACATGCGTTCACATAGACCCACACACATATACATCAGATAAAGTGTCCCACATTACATTTAAGAGTCTTCTCTTTAAATAATTTGTGATAAAAATCAACAGTTAATGCACCTTTACAGTAGATTTGTATTCCTGGTTTTAAGTTAGAATCAGTCAATGATTGGAATCAATAAATAACATATTTCATATACTCTAAAACTGGAATGTACAATGTTTTAAGTGCTTGACTTCTGTTCCAAAAAAGGCATCTTTTTTTAATCTTTTTTATAAAGTCCTGTTTAGAGACCCCATGGGGTCACATTTTCGGTGGGTAGCTACCTGTTGCAGCCTTATCGAGAGGTGACCCAGCAGGACTCTGAGTCACCACTGCAGCCCCAACAGCCACTCGACCCCCAGTAGGAGTGTCAGACTTTCCCGCTGTGACCCCCTGCTTTTCCTCCGCTACTTTACTCTGTTGGTCTTTGCTCTTGGCCCCCTCCTGGGAGCCGAGCTTGATGGGCCCAAGGACGTTTTTGGCCACAGTGGTCAGCTGGCTGACAAAGCTCGTCTTGTCGCCGGGGGACACAGGGCGTGATTTACAGAGGGAAGGTCCACAGAGGGAGGGGGTGACAGCTGTCGGAGAGGGAGAGGGGGAAGGTGAGTGCTCTTCTACTACCTCAAGGCGGCATTTGTCCTCCCAGTCAAGAGTTCCCCGGTAGCAGTTGACGGGACCAAGTCCCTGCCTCACTTTTCCCAGTGAAAGCGGCTGCCCATGGGGCGGGACGACAGGAGCGAGGACCCTTACTGGGAGTTTGGGGCTTTTGGAGCCAAGATCTGGAGTCCTTGAGTCACTACTTTCAACTCCAGTCTTTCGTAAACCATCTCCCATTCCTGGTGACTTAAAAGTTTTGTTCATACTCAGAGGACTTCCCACCACTGCTGTGTTGATGTACTTATCTGGAGTAGAAGAGGATCCCTTTGAGAGGGCAGTGGAGGATAAACCAGAAACACTTGGACTAGTCTTGTTGTTTCCCTCATGCCTTTGTTCAGCTCTGGCTCCGAGCTGATCTTTGGAGTCTTTACTATTAGACAACATGCTCCTGGGTATCTTTTGGTCTTGCTGTTTTGTAGTTACATCTGTTTGACACTGAAAGGTCTTCTCAGGCCCTTTCTGACTCTCTAGACTTCCTGTACTTTTGGTAGGGGTGCTTGGCGTTGTAGGTTTACTGCTTTCTGCACTCACTCTGGTGCCCTGTCCACTCTGTAGACTCAAGGGTAACTCACTTGTATGAGGTTTTCTTGGACCTGCTGGTCCAACTCGGCTTGGTCTTTCCAACACAGAGCCAGTCTCAGTTTCCCTTCCTTTCTCCCTCTCCCTTCCTCTCTCCCTTTCGGCCAGTAATGTCTCCCTGCTAAGTGGAGACTCTTGCCTTCCCAGTCTCCTCACAGGCTTAAGGACTCCGGTCTCTGGAGCCGAGGAAGAGGGCAGAGGTGGAGGATTAGGTGGTAGATTTTCTCCTTCTGTCTCAAGCAGGCTCTGGAGTCCAAGCTCACAGAGGAAGGCATCCTTTCGGTAGTCAGAGTGCTGCACCTCCAGACTGTGCTTCCTCAGTGGACCCCCTAGTCCTCCTGTAGAACTGGACTGGGTCAGAGGTGAACCCAGCTTCTCTGCTGACTGTACCCGTTTAAGAAGAGGTGAGCGTGGGGGTTCGGCGCTCTTCGGTCTGGGACGGACCACAGGAGGTGAAGAGTGGAGTTTGGCAGGAAAAGACTGGGTTGTGTTGGAGCTCCCCACTGTGTGTCCAGGCAAGGGTGGAGGAGATGACTGGGTGGGGGAGGGGGTGTGGGCCAGTGGTGAAAGTGGAATATTACCGGCTGATTTACAGCGGGCAGAGCGATATTGCCGGTGGAGCTTAGGAGAGAGGCCGTGCAGGGAGCTCGGCCTCATGTGCTGAGAGGGAGCAGGTGAGTTTGGCGTACTAGAGGCTGGAGAGCTGCTCTGAGAGGAGGCACCTAAAGGAAAACAATCAATACAGGAGGCCGTTTAGCACTGACAGAATAATTTCAGGAAACTGAACTTCATATTTTCACCATAATCCTACCAACATGGATGTCCCAGAGATATACCTGTTCTTTAGTATCTTAAGTGAAAACTTCCTAGGTTTCAACAGATGACTATTTCAAATGCACATTTCTCCAGACAGTCACTCTGTTGAATGCAAAACTGTGACAGACAGTATGAACCTCATGTGTATTGCACCTATCCTGGATCACAATATTGTCCTTTCATATTGAACTATTGTCCTTGTACACTGCACGATATTTTTTTTTATATTTGTACTGTTGTTCTGTTTACTGTTTGGTCTCACAGTACTTGTACAGCTATGTAAAAAAATTCTTATTCTTTATTCTATATTTTTATACATATCTATAACATCTGAGAGCTAAGGTATTGCCAGAGTGAAATTCCTTGTTGTTTGTGCACAACTTGGCCAATAAAGCTACTTCTGATTTCTCTTTGACCATATGTAGTTCTCAGTTTAGTTTTTGTGTCCTACCCAGGTATGATGGTTCAGGGGTGGAGCGGTAGCCCTGGGTGGGGGACCGAGCTGACAAGCTGTGTGTTGGGGAGCCGGGAAGGCTTTCACTGGAGGACAGAGAGCGATTCAAAGAGGACAGACTGCGGCTGGTATGGAGCAGATTGGACTGCTTTGTGATCTTGCGGAACAAGGAGCTACGCTTCTTACTGCAGAATAAAATGAAAAAGGTAGATGAGGCAAAATGGTTTACAGCATATACTGCTTCCATAGAAGTAATGTTTATGTTTGAGGATACATGACAACACTTAAATAATGAAGGAAGTTCAAATTCTCCTGTAAAACTGAATTTGTATTAAACTGAAATGAACAGACACCACATTAAACACATTTTTAAATGGGTAACAGTAATATCAAGAATTGAAAATAATGGTCTAAAAAGTCCAAGCTGCTGCAATGGACTTCATGGCAGATATAAAAGCAGAGACTGACATAATACTTTTTGCAAGTGTGTTTAGTAATGCATACTGTACTGTATGTGAAAGGAAAACATGTGTACATCCCATTCATAAGACATGAGAACAGGCATTTTCAGTGTGAAGTTGCAAGCCTCACAGTACCTGTCTTGGCCATCCTTTCCCATGGTCCTCTTATTTCGTCGGGCCATCTTACATTTATAACTGGCCTTGCGAGCAGGACCCACTTTGATGGAGGTGTTTTCAAATGGTGTGGTTGTCACTGTCACCTTGTTACCGCTCTGCCAAGATCAACAACATTGAACCATCTCAACATGAAAACTTATAGCAAACCACTGTTGGAGTAATTTAATCAAAAATTATGGCCTTTACTCTTATAATTAACTTGCAAGGATTAATGTTATGTGAATAACTACAGATCCATTAACCTTGAGGTTATATGAGCACTGAAGGCAATTGTTAATTTAAGGAAATGAATGGCCTCTTTGAAATCAGTAATTTACAAACAGACAAGCAGCCCTTCTCTAGATACTGACGTTACCAGTATCGTTGAGAAATAACAGACCTACCTTGAGAATAAGTTCAACCACTTCGGTGTGGACCAGACCGTGAACAGGCTCACCATTGACATGGGTGATGAGGTCACCAGCACACAGACCAGCTTCCTGGGCTGGGCCGCCATCTTCCACATGCTAAACATAACATACATAACAAACATACATAAAACATTCAAGGTCACAACAGGGAAATAACAGTTGGATGAAAAACAGTGGTCATTTGTGTGGTGCAACGTTAAAGAAAGGATTGATTGTTTGGACAAAGAATAATGGTTGTAGATGTAACAGAAGGAGAAAAACAACAGATTCATTTTCCACTCACTTCCTCAATAATACCAAATATTACAGAAATCTGCATTTTCCTGTGGTTTAATGTTCAAGATGTATAGAAGTCAAAACTTCTGAGTCATTTTCAAATGTTTTATGTCAGAAACATGGATTTTTTTGATCTAACTACCCCAAAATAACATTAATGATATTACCACAGAGCCGATCAGTGCCCTCGTTCTATCATGTGTGGACTGGTAACCTGTCACCCTGCTGCCACAGTACTGTGGCAATAAGCATCGTACATGCCACGTGACAATCCAGTTACAGGAAAAGGCTAGGGTACCAGTTACCAGAAGCTGGTTTGTGCATCTATTCATACTTTCAGTTTCAGCATGCGGGCAAATAACATGAAACGTGGTGACTGTTTTGCTTCATATGAGGGATTTGCCCGGGTTTTTGATGAAAATAAATCAGCCACTGGGACAACATTCAGAGTGGAGAATTCAGATCTTTTGATTGGCTCTGTGGCAATAGACTAACCAATATTCTGTGCCACAGTACTGTGTCAGTAGCCACTGCCATGTAATTAATCATCGTCACTTTCTAAAAGTTATTGGATTCAAATAAATGACATCTGTGGTCTCCTTTCTCAAAATGGACCCAGTCTAGTTTTACAATTTAGAGAGTGTAAATTATTGCCCATTTCTGTGATGTATATTTTTGGCCCTCTTTTTTCGAATTAATGGTTAATAGGCCTCATTTATATTAAATGAAAGACATATTATTAAGATCAGAGGAACATTTGCTGATAGAATACAACAGAATGATAATTCTGCTGATTTGACTCAAAATCATGTCAATTTTGGCAGTGAGGTCTATTACCCAGGTAAAATTAATGGTATGTCTCTAACTACCAAACATCTAAAAATACACAATTAGACTGGATGGACACCTATATCTTTCTTACCCAAACAATGTGATGGACACTGTAGATATCACTGTCTCCAATGTAGACCCTGATGGCCCTGAGAGTGAAGCCATACTTCTTTCCAGAGCGGTGGATAGTGATGGGGGAACGCAGCACGTTCACAGCCGGGAAGAAGTCTCTGCTGGGTGACGAATCCCGGGATGAGGGGTTGGAGGAGAAAGAGTGTGGGGACATGGGACTCGCCAGCGGAGAGAAACCACCGTGCTGCTCCACTGCAGGCAAACAGAGAGCAATGAGAGGAAGAACCAGGGAAATACGATGCACTCTGTTAGTGCCACACAGGCAAAAAGAGATCTCCTAAAGCCACAGTTCCCAACCTGAGGTTTCAAAAGATTACAGGAGGTGTGTGAAACTGTCTGCTCTGGGGATATGAGGTTGTTAATCTAAATTTGTACATGTTGAATTAAATCATAATTATTTTTTGACATGCTACTACAATTATTATTACTTAACACACTACATAATCAAACATGCGTAATATAATTGTTTAAGATACAAATTTTTCCATTGTAACTCAAAAATAGTGGCTGCTTAGTAGGCCACATCTCTGACCTATGCTTTCAGTATGTTTCATTAGGTCAGCCAACACCTGTCCATTGTATGTGGGGTTTATTTGTCTTCATTTTTGTCTTTTTTTTAATGTTGCCAATTAAGCTACTGTGATGCAAGAAACATTTTAGACCAATTCCAATATGAATCTCCATCTGGTGGCATACAGAAAAGGAAAGAATACGTTCATTCATATATACACAACCATAGTATGACACTATGCAAGATTTGTGCATCGTTGTGTGCTTATGTAAAGTTTATGTAGTCTCACACTGGGAGCAAATCCTTATTTGACATGTAACCAACTCCATTACTAAGCTGACAATGAATACAAGTACAATATAATATCATTTCCATTTAAATCCTTGTGCTCACTCTTGATTTCTTCATTGCCTCTCTTCTGCTCCTCTATAGCTGATACAATTAGCTTAGAAATGGAGTTAGCTCAACAGACATCAGCAGACTCCCAACTCGCAGCACAACATAGACTCCAAAACAAACTTCATGTTAGCATAGAGAACTTTTAATATGTACAAACATTCGTATATGCATACAGATATCTAGATCAAAATGTATAAATTATTTAAATGGGAAAAAAAAACAGAATACCAAACACTAAGTAAAAATCCTGAATAAAGATGATTATAATTGCAGTATTCTTAAACACAAGTAGGGTGAGTTTCAGGACATTTAGGAAGTACTGTCCTACAGGATTAACTTGTACTCTTTCTCACCTGATGGTATGATAACAGACAGTGCTGTGGCAGAGGCTGACTTGATGACTTTGTTCCCAGGTCTTGAGTTGCGTTTCTCTCCCTCCCCAGGCAAAGGCTGGTGGCGAGCCCTGCGGAGCACTAGGTCATTGGTGGCTCGGGGTCCCAGAGGATCATACAGAGGAGTCATTACATCACGACCAGCTGCTACAGGACCTGGAGATAGTGTGCTGATGGCTGTGGTAACTCCTGGTGTTTCTCCTTGTTTATGCAGTTTGTCTGTCAGGATGTAGAGTCATATGGACATTATAGGTATTTAACCTAAAAAAAAATCCATGTAGAGGACAAAATTGCTATGTTTACAAATGCTCTGCTGCCCACTAACTTAGTAACTGCAGGCTAATACAGTATCACCAATTGATTTTTCACCTCCTCCACCTTCAGCCCACTGTGCCTTATCTGTCTGCTTTATTTTCTCTGTCCATTGCAGTTTCTTCATCCCTCCACCAGCATACACACCTCCTCCGTTAATCTCCTTTAGACTGTTTCTCTGTTCGAGGAGGCTAGGTGATGGGGCACTGGTCCCATCCAGTGAGGTTCCACGGACCCTGATGGGAGCCTGGCGAGACAGGAAGTCTGGTTCACCCTCGAGCGGTGAAGCAAAGCGATGTGTATCCATGAGCGCTGAGAAGCGTCGACGAGCACCTAGAGGAGGGCTTGCATCCCCTTCCATGTAGAGGGACTCTGAGCAAGACAAGCGCTTCCTACAAGAGAGAGACATGTAAAGAGATACGGTATAAATGCAGCATTTGTGATAGATTTGTAATGATTTCCTTACTCTTCACCAAAAAAGAGCAAAAATGCAATTATACAGGACAATTTCTGTTAAATGCAGACTATCTGCATTAGATGGAATCAGTGCCCCTGCCTCCTTGAGAAAAGTCAGGGAGAAAAGCAATATCAAGCCCCCATAGAGAACAGAACAAACCAAGGATAGATGACAACAAAATGACACTGAATAAGTTCGATACAGTATAAAATGTGGAGCTGGGATGGAGGTAGGTTGTGAAGAAGAGCAGACATGATAGCTAAGCAGTTTAAATACAGTAACCAGAATGAAACTGGACGGGCTGCTCTTAGGTATGCTGCTATAGGCTTAGACTGATGGGAGACTCATCATGATACTCTGACCTCCCCTCTGCTCCTCCTCCTCTCTGACCTCCTCTCTGCTCCTCCTCTTCTTTGACCTCCTCTCTGATCCTCCTCCTCTCTGACCTCCCCTCTGCTCCTCCTCCTCTCTACTCTCCACTCTGCTCCTCCTCCTCTCTGAGCTCCTCTCTACTCCTCCTCCTTTCTGCCCTCCTCTCTGCTCCTCCTCCTCTCTGACCTCCTCTCTGCTCATCCTCCTCTCTGACCTCCTCTCTGCCCTCCTCCTCTCTGACCTCCCCTCTGCTCCTCTTCCTTTCTGACCTCCTCCTCCTCTCTGACCTCCTCTCTGCTCCTCCTCCTCTCTGACCACCTCTCTGCTCCGCCTCCTCTCTGACCTCCCCTCTGACCTCCCCTCTGCTCCTCCTCCTCTCTGACCTCCTCTCTGCCCTCCTCTCTGCCCTCCTCTCTGCTCCTCCTCCTCCTCTCTACTCTCCTCTCTGCTCCTCTTCCTCTCTGAGCTCCTCTCTACTCCTCCTCCTTTCTGCTCTCCTCTCTGCTCCTCCTCCTCTCTGACTTCCTCTCTGCTCCTCCTCCTCTCTAACCTCCCCTCTGCTCATCCTCCTCTCTGACCTCCTCTCTGCTCCTCCTCCTCTCTGACCTCCTCTCTGCTCCTCCTCCTCTCTGACCTCCTCTCTGACCTCCTCCTCTCTGACCTCCCCTCTGCTCCTCTTCTTCCTCTCTGACCTCCTCTCTGCTCCTCTTCCTCTCTGACCTCCTCCTCCTCCTCTCTGAACTCCTCTCTGCTCCTCCTCCTCTCTGACCACCTCTCTGCTCCGCCTCCTCTCTAACCTCCCCTCTGCTCCTCCTCCTCTCTGACCTCCTCTCTGCCCTCCTCTCTGCTCCTCCTCCTCTCTACTCCTCCTCCTCTCTGAGCTCCTCTCTACTCCTCCTCCTTTCTGCCCTCCTCTCTGCTCCTCCTCCTCTCTGACCTCCTCTCTGCTCCTCCTCCTCTCTAACCTCCCCTCTGCTCATCCTCATCTCTGACCTCCTCTCTGCTCCTCCTCCTCTCTGACCTCCTCTCTGCTCATCCTCCTCTCTGACCTGCTCTCTGCTCCTCCTCCTCTCTGCCCTCCTCCTCTCTGACCTCCCCTCTGCTCCTCTTCTTCCTCTCTGACCTCCTCTCTGCTCCTCTTCCTCTCTGACCTCCTCCTCCTCCTCTCTGACCTCCTGTCTGCTCCTCCTCCTCTCTGACCTCCTCTCTGCTCCACCTCCTCTCTGACCTCCCCTCTGCTCCTCCTCCTCTCTGACCTCCTCTCTGACCTCCTCTCTGCTCCTCCTCCTCTTTGACCTCCCCTCTGCTCCTCCTTCTCTCTGACCTCCTCTCTGCCCTCCTCTCTGCTCCTCCTCCTCTTTGACCTCCTCTCTGCTCCACCTCCTCTCTGACCTCCCCTCTGCTCCTCCTCCTCTCTGACCTCCTCTCTGACCTCCTCTCTGCTCCTCCTCCTCTTTGACCTCCCCTCTGCTCCTCCTTCTCTCTGACCTCCTCTCTGCCCTCCTCTCTGCTCCTCCTCCTCTTTGACCTCCCCTCTGCTCCTCCTTCTCTCTGACCTCCTCTCTGCCCTCCTCTCTGCTCCTCCTCCTCTCTGACCTCCTCTCTGCTCCTCCTCTTCTCTAACCTCCCCTCTGCTCTTTCTCCTCTCTGCTCCTCCTCCCCTCTGACCTCCCCTCTGCTCTTCCTCCTCTCTGCTCCTCCTCTTCTCTGACCTCCTCTCTCCTAATCTTCTCCTCTATTTACACCCCAGCAAATACATGTGACTGACTCTCCTTCTTCCTCAGTCTCTGTGCTTTATGTCCTCACAGGTTTTCCATGGACCTGCTGCTGTGGTCCTTCTTCTCTCCTGTCTTCATCGTCATCACTCATTTATCCATATAGTTGTGATAGTGTTTATTACATAGTTACATAAATGGTAGAGGTTTCTATCAGTTGTATAAACAGTTACAGCAGTAGTACATCCACTGTTAATACTTGTATTTGTAGTATTAGTATAAACAATTATGGACATTTGTTCTAGTTGTTGGTAATTATACTAGTACCTGCTGTCCTCGTTTCTAACAGTTCTAGTTCAGTACATCCATGTGTCTCCCCCCATTTCCCCCCTTTCCCCAATCTCTCTCTCTCTCTCTCTCTCCCTCTCTCCCTTTATCCCTCTCTCTTTAACCCCAACTGGTCAAGGCAGATGGCCATCCTCCAGAGTCAGGGTCTGCTCCAGGTTTCTATCTGTTAAAAGAATGTTTTTTCTCACCACTGTCACCAAGTGTTTGCTCCTGGAGGATTCTGTTCGGTTTCTGTAAACTGACTTGAGAGTCTGGTTTCTACTGGCTCTCTATAAAAAGTTTTGTGAGATAACTTTTGTAATGATTTGGCGCTATATAAATAAAACTTGATTGATTAATAAATTTGATACTCGTATTTATAAATGTTACATTAACATACTGCACTTTGGTGGCTTGCATAGGCTGTTTGTCACAAATCGTAGTAAATCAGATCAATAAATACTATATATTATTAATAAAATTACATTTCTACTGGATTATGGTGTTTCAAATTAGCATGTAAATCACAGAAAAGGCAAAAAAATGATGGCCAAAATACTGTTCAATTACTAAATAACTTCCCGTGTATTACTATACCTACTTGTATTTATCATATTTCCTTATCAATAGCACATGGTGACATTAAAAAGGGACCACATAAAATGGGCTGTTACACTGAATAAAAGTACAGATTTCTCACAATTTCAGCAAGTATTTAAATATATAACACAAGATCAGTTGTTTTACATACATTTTCATGTGAAAATGTTATTCCTGTAAGTAATCTGTACTGAGTGATAAGTGAAAGGTAGCTTTAAATAGCGATATGACAGATAATTTGATGGAAGGAGGAAGGGAAATACAAAAAATCTTAAGACACTCAAGTGAAATAACCTGACTGTCATAAAACTAATGATGCATAGAAGAAGTTTATAACTCTATAGAGAAATAAAAATCTAACATATAACTAAAACCCAGGGGATGCAAAGTTGTGAGAATGTATGTTTCCCTTGTGTGCTTTATCTAAGTCAATGGTTTATCAATTAATCATAAGTGGTCTGAACCAAGCAATCTGCACATTTCTAAGATGCTGGATGACAAGAATTGCAATGGAATAAAATAATGTTTAATGAATCTCAATCCCAGAATGACAGAACATTTTTCATTTGAATAAAACTAAAAAAATTGCTCCAAGAGATTGACAGGATTGTAAATATTAGTCCAATAAGTGACCACCTTTAGAAAGTTGTCTCTGCTAATAAATGTGAGGGACCACTTACATTCCCCAGCCAGGAATAATCATTTGATGTTTAGCGACTAAAATTATTCTCAAACTTTGGAAAGGTGGGATCTGCTGCCTGTTTATAACTGCAGGTGCTAACTCTCACATAGAGTTCTTTTTATACATGATGTGTCAGACTTGGTGTCAGTAGGAGTTATTCCTAAGCACAAAGGTATGTGACAGTGAGGATCTTGAGAGAAAAAACCTTCAGGGAACCACCTTTCAGTTGCATCTTCCTCCACCTCAGTGTCACAAGTTTAGAAAAATCATCTGCCCACAACTCACAAACATCGAATCATAGACCACTCACATCTCAGGGGATCCGGTCCTCCAGCTCTTGTCTCTCATGCTGAAGCTGCCCAGACTCTCTCTCTTGGTCACCTTGTCCTCTCGTGGGCCCTTATGCTCTCGACGGGACACAGAAGTCGTAGCTTTATGTTCCAGCTGAGAAAGGTGCTCCATGCTGCTGTAAACCTACGAGGGGGAACAGCTGGATCAATATTCACTCTGAAAGTCAAACAGATGTCTATAATATACTGTACATCTGGGTCAATATATAATTGAGGGACTCTTGCATATATCTTTATTAAAAGTTAAAAAAAAAGAAAAAAGATTTTATGTTCATAGCTATGCGATGAGCCTTCACCCATAAGTAGCTGGAATAGGCTCCAGCAACCCCTGTGACCCTAGTGAGGATAAAGGGAGTTCAGAAAGTGAATGAATGAATGAATAATTCTATGTTCATTATGATCATGTCTTTAAAAATTCCATAATTATTTAATTACAGAAAAAAATCACTTATCAATAAATGATTAATAAATAATTAATAAATGACTAGATATACTAAAATGTTAACTATATAACCATTTGAATTTAATAACCACCACCTTCGAATTAGCTAAACAATAATAAAACGAGCTTATTCAAAAATTGTTTTGATGGTGTTCTTTTTATTAAGTTGAGATAATCATGACAGATATTTCTTTTTGGGCAATATATCAAATCTTACATGGAAAGAAACAAATTGTATATGTGTCCAAGAAATCAGTTTCAACTAAGTTACCCATTACAAAAACACCTCTAAAGGAAGTGTGCTAATTCCAAATCACATGACCTGCTCCACATGATGTCATTTCCTCCTGAAGAAAACACTAGAAAGACTCCAAGGTATGTTCTTTCTCCTCTTTCTTAGTTATTTAACATGAAGTAGTGTGTGAGTCAAGTGTGCAGTTGTTACACTCTTATGTCACCAGTGTTACTATAATATCTTTATAAATAACTTTCAATTTCAATGTTACTCAATTGTATATATGATATTTAGAAGAATCTTCCTGTAAAAATGCCATGTGGTGTTATGGTGTGTTAATTTTTGGCCTAAAAACAGCAAAATGTCAACTATACCTGTCAACTGTGTTACCCTGTAAAGGGAACCCAAAAAGTCCCTCAATTAAATATTAACCCATCTACTCTTTGTCTGTTTCTATGTATTATTGATACTATGGCGGTACATATGAGTTTTCCTAAACCAGCATAATAGACATCAGCCTTTACAACACAGGTGTCAAACATGCGGCCCGGGGGCCAAATCTGGCCCACCAAAGGGTCCCTATCGGCCCTTGGGATGAATTTGTGAAATGCAAAAATTACACTAAGATATGAACAATCCTTTTAGTTCAGGTTCCACAGTCAGACCAATTTAATCTCAAGTGGGTCAAACCAGTAAAATACTATCATAATAACACATAAATAATGACAACTCCACATTTTTTCTCTTTGTAAATGTAAATATTTTCATGTATTTACACTAAAACAAAGTATAATTTCACAAAAAAACGGGAATAACCTGAACAAATATGAATAACCTGAAATGTTTTAAGAGAAGTAAGTGCAATTTTGACAATATTCTGCCTGATATTAAATGTTTTTGTGTATTTGTTGATCCACTGTGATCTGTAAGTTATAATATACACGTGTAAATGATAAACTGAGGCAGAATATTGTTAAAATTACACTTATCGTTTCAGTTTGTTCATATTATTGACATTGTTTGAATGGACAGTTTGTAAATGCAAACATTTTCATAATGTAATTTTACTTTTTTCACTCTAAAATATAGAGAAAAGTTTGGACTTGACATTATTTATATATTATTATGTTATTATTTTACTTATACTTTTTATTTCATTTTTATTTTGGTTCAGCTCACTTCAGATCAAATTTAGCTGAATGTGGCCTCTGAACTAAAATGAGTTTGACACCCCTGCTTTACAACATGCCATTCATCTTGCTCTATCTATGCTCACCAGTCTGGGTTTAGAGTCAACTGATAAACACAGATACCACAACCTCTTCAGTGTAAAACATGCTCCAGTACAATCCACTTATAAATGTCAAATATGACATTTACAGAATATATGGTGACTTCTTTCTTTTCAATAACATAATTAATGTAATATTCATGAACAACGCCAAGTGCAATATGTCACATCTAATGCATGAGAACAATACAGTAGGCCAACACTTCTGTCAGAGATGGTAAACGTGGTTGAGCTCTCTTTACTGATATAGAGGAGACTTTTGAATATTTACTCCATGCTGTAGGGAACGGAAGAGACAAGTGAAAAAGGGACTAATTCTGAACACAGTCAAACACTTGTACATCCCCTTAAGCAAATCGCTTTGAATACTTGACTTTTTTTGGCAGGAAAAGACTCAAAATGTGAATACTGGCACAATGTGCTAGCTATTGGCAGCTTCAATCTATAATTACCAGTATCCAAACTGGCTTTCCTTGCACAAGCTGTCTGTGAGTCTTGTCTCAGGATTACATAATATTGACTAATGGAAGTGTTTAATATTTGGATTTTAACAGGCACTCGTTGTAAATATATTTCCAAGGATGCCAACTCTTAAGAAGTGTATAAATTTCATTGGGTGACAAATGAAGACTTCATGTACTTCATATGTGGTGGAGTTTGATTCACCTTCATCCTTATCACATACTCCTAAAACAACTGTTTGCCATTTATCCAGATGGCTGGAACCACACCTAGGCATGCAAGTGTTTTTCCATGACACTTTTTTTTTTTTTGAGTCTGTCTTATTTCTTATGTTCTGTGCAGCCAAATCTGGGACTGAAATGTACTTTTTGTCTGTGTTGAAAAAAAAAAAAACAGTTTAAGGGGAGTCAGTCATCCTTTGGGGCACTGAATACACATTTTTCCTTTTTGAAGGAAGCAGCTGGACAACAAAGATGTGATGCTTGTGCTTTCACTGTAGCCTTTCTTTCATCATTATTCACTATTCAACAATGCAGAATGGCATTTGAAAAAGCTTGAAAATATTTTGCAGCATCTCTGTATCTTGGTTCAGAATCTATGCATATCATTGCAAATCAACCTCAAATCATTTACTGCTACAAATGTTGTCCTCTCTGATTTATGCTTTAAAGATACGTACTAGTTTCGTCAGTGTCTTCTTTGTGCATTCAGACCTTGAAAAACTGTGTATTCTATAACTTAAACGCATAAACAGAATGTGTAACTCCACAATAAAAGAACAGTAAAGTGTGCATACATGTGAAGTGGGACATGCTAACACTTATTTTGGACGGCGCTCATTATGTGCAGAGTAACACTGTGTGGGGGAGGACATCAAGATGAGCTACGTTAAGGGAAGCCTACCATGGAAACAAGTATCGGCTAAAAACGCAGCTGGCTTCTCAGAATCAGTATCAGCAGACTTTAACAGTTAGTAACTTTAGTTTGTCAAACATGCAGTGGCATAAGGCATCAAATACATTTAGAGTTCTTTATTACTTAAGTAACATCTGTTACCTTCACACATTGGTCTTACACGTATTTAAGTGTGATTATTTGTTGCTTGGGGAAAGAGTAATTGAATTTGCTCCTCTCTATAAATCCATATTCATCTGTTTCTGTATTAAGAACTGAAAATAAACCGATCTTCCTTTACTGTAAACCGCAATGAACACAAAATAATGGATGGTAGGGAAAATAAGGTTTCATAAGGTAGTGTTTAATAAGTTAATACATTAAACATGATGGTCTTTCTCATGAGGTAACAGGCAGAGAGGCCTAAAGAGCCTCTAAGCTCATTTGTTCATTTTCTATTACACCCTCATTTAATTTTTTTTTTTTTTTTTTCATTTTTTTTTAGTGTGTAAATGCTTATTTGTACAATAGACATCAGTTTTTATTTATGAGCAGTCTTTGTGCACCTATTCAACCTTATGCAAGGCCACTGAACAGCCCTCAAATATCTCTTCAAATACTCTCAATTATAACTGAAAATTGTCCCCTCGATGAGCCACTTTCAATTTCCCTAAGAGCTCCCCAGTCTAAACATGAGAGGCTCGACCAGGTGAAAGACAGACTGGAGACAGATGGAAAGACAGAGTGAATCATGGAAAGAGAGAGAGAATAGAAGGGAAAGAGTGGAGAGACAGGAAAAAGCCACCATGAGGTGAGAAAAATCCCACCCAAGAGAAACAGTGTGACAGAAAGAGCATGCTGACACACTGAGATAGAGAGAGGCACAGATTAAAAGAGAGTAGATGATGAAAAGAATAAAAAAAAAGAAGTTAAAATTTCCAGGGTCATTAAATATATCTCTATACAGAGTTAGAGGAAAAAATGCCAGTCTGAGGCTTTGACATAAAAGGTACATGGGCCCCCGAGTGGCTTAAAATAGAAATAAGAGACAAGAGGGGGAAGAAATAATGGTGTAACAGTTACAACAGCCCAGTTACTTTCAGATTCCCAGGCATGAGACCTGGGGCCAGACAGCAGGTGCTGCTCTCTGTACAGTGTGACCTCATTTTCTTTATCTGAGACTCTTTTTCTCCTTCTCATCAAAACATATCAAAGAATTTTTAAGTGCAAATACAGCTACACTGTCTACTTCTTTGTGTGTGGAATAAGAGTCAGATGAAACAAGTGGGAAAAAGAGGAAAAATATTAGCATATGACAGACAAAGTAAAACAGAAATGAGAAAGAAAGACAAACTCGTACCTTGCTGAACCGAGGAGAACATGAGGAAAACTGTCTGATTTCCACCGGCTCATCGTCGTTGGTGTCATCCTCGTCATAAGTATTGATGTGGTGATAACGATCCGAACGGGCTGGCGGAGGAGGCAGGGATAAAATATATGAGCTGTCACTTTAAACATAAAATGTGCATTTCTGACTGGGAAGGTGTCAGAACATTATTGTCCACCACAGAAATCCATTATTGATACAACTGCTTCACAGACACATAAATCAAGACACGCTTACTGTCAAAGTAGCTGGTGTCCTCTTCTGACTCCAGGTGAGGGATGAACTCTGCCTTCTGCCTCAGCAAACTGTTCCAGTCCAACTCAGTGAAGAACGAGTGCTCCTTCACTTCGAAAGCTCCACCTGGAAACAACACACAGAGAACTTTGAAACAGGTAAATGCGAAGATCAGAACAGTTATATGGTGTAAATGGTAAAGTTCGTACCTGTCCCCAACCTCACAAGTGGGTTGGTCTGTAACAGGGCAGAGATGAGGTCCTGAGCATCCGCAGGCAGCGCATCATCACCATTTGGCCAACTATGTCATCTAATGGTAACAACACAAGGAAAAAGGTCACAGTGATAAAGAAGAGAGCAACCATGTTTTACTGCAGCCTTTTAATGATGACAGATCTATTAAACGATCAAAATCTAGAGCAGTTACAGGATTTTTAGACTTCAAAACTCCTCCCAAACTTCAGTACTTTCCCTTGATACTTAATATTGCATAATAAACACAGGGCAACTCTCTACTCATGCATTTTTGAACTCTGAAGCTGCTATAAAGGCAGTACAAAAGAAGAATTTGACAATAAAACCCTCTTTGAAAGAACAAAACCATAACATGTGTGTTATATATATATATATATATATATATATATATATATATATATATATATATATATATATATATATATATATATATATACATATATATATATATATATATATATATATATATATATATAATTCACTTTATCATTTTTCACTATTTAAGTTTGTTTCTTTTACATACTTTAACCTCAAACCTCTGAATTTTCTCTTATATTTTCATTTATGTATTTATTGATTTCTATGTTATTTGTAAATAATTATTTATTTTCTTAGTTTTTTCTTTTATGTTTTTACTGTAACGTGATATAATGGAATGTGACAAAAAAGATGATCTATTAAACTTGAACTTAAACTGTTGAACTTACTTGTGAGGTATCTAGGTAGAACTAGCCATATTCAGTGTAATATCTGTTAGTCCCACTTCCATCATTTGATAATAACAAAGCCCTAATGTTAGCAAAACTAGATGTGAAAAGTGCATTATTTCTGCTTTCAACGTGCAGGCTAACAGCTAATGCTAACAAGCTGGTCATGCAGAGTTGGACAAGGAGTATAAATTATGAATGTAGCTGTACATGTATAGTATGCTTTTATGTAGTTTCATGCGTTAACAGTAGTTTAAATATTTAATATATTAACATTTAATATAAATATATTGCACTTATACATTTAATGAAGGTTTTGTTTTCTGAAAATTTTGAAAAAATGTATTGTAAGATCCTATAAAGTCCTTTGCTGCTCAACAAAAATTCCAAAGGAACCTGTTTGCTATTTATAATGTTAATGAATTAATGTGTCTCTTCAGACATGTAAGGCACTTAGATTTAGTAACAAAACTGTATTTTTAAATCAAGCTTTGTCTTAAGTTCATGTAGCCAGATAACAATCGATTAATATGTTTGTGTCTTTAATATTCACACAGAAATAGCATAGATATAATTGTTAAGATATGGGAAAATAAAAAATGTTTTTGGAAAGACTCTCAACTAAAAAAAGAAGAAAGTGGTGTGGGATTATTACTATCTCACCTGTAATAACTTGCCCAAACAGCTCTTCAGGAGTGTCTCCAAAGAAAGGGACACAGCCCACCAAGAACTCATACAGAATGATGCCCATGGCCCACCAGTCAACTGGTTTCCCATAGCCCTGACGGAGAATCACCTCTGGAGCAATGTACTCTGGGGTACCACATACCTGAGAGACAAAAACCAAGGAGAAAGAAAGAAGGGGAAGAAAAAAATACAAAGAAAACAGAAGAAGACAGTGGTTAAAGATGCTGGACTACTTTGAGTTGGTAGGGTATATTAAAAAATGTTGTTTACAGTAGATCAATTTGTGCCAGTTTTCCCCCTAGATATTCTTTGGAAAAAGGGATTTAGCCAAATACCATATTCCAGTGTAGCCTGTTAATTACTGTAAATCAATGTCTCTGAAGAGATACTGAAGTTTTAAAACATCATTTATTACCCCGACCCCCGAAGGGGAGGCAAGAGGTATTTTTTTTGCCTCGGTTTGTTTGTTTGTTTGTTTGTTAACATTCTAGCAGCAAAATTATTGGTTGCATTCATACCAAATTGGGTTTATAGATTGCCAGTGACCTCCAATAAATTTTGGGGAAAGTAGGTCAAAGTTCCAATTTTTATGAATTTTTTTTTGTATGTCTTTTTTCCCCTCATTTACTTATAATGGGTGACACTTCACATGTTTGTAACAGCAAAACTATTAGTTGAATTTATACCAAACTGGGTTTATAGATTTCCAGTGATCCAGAATAGACATGGTTACATTTTGAGAAGAGAAGGTCAAAATTTTAATTTTTTATGCATTTTTCAAAAACCTTTTTTCTCCTCCAATTTACTTATAATGGTCGAAATTTCACATATCTATAAAAACATAAATTTTGTTTCAATTTACTTCAAACTTGGCACATACTGTATATAGAGGCAATTGATATGCTAATACCACCACACACATTGATGACACCAGCTGGATCAATGCCAAAATAAGCTACAATACGTGTGAGGGGCAGGGTTTGTTATGCCTGACACCACTTGTTAATGCTGTGATATACATCACTACTGATTGAAAAACTGCCTTCGAGTCAGACAGTCAAACAGAATATGAAACAGACATGCACCGTTTGGTGGCAGACAAACAGATGTCTGTTTCAACACAGAATGACTAGAGTAGATACAGACCAGTCAGAAGGATTACGACTACTTTAATTCACAGCATAAACAATAACTATAATTGCAAAACCGGATTGTGATGGAGATGGAGAGCATTAATGATTCATTAATTTAGTCCACAGGAAATGCTGTAATGCATTCTCTTTATTTATTTGGAGATTATTGATTTTCCCGGATGACTTAGCAGGTTGGCAGGCATAGATAAAGTGGACTCAAAGTATTTTTCAATGCCATTTACATTTTCATCCACGATACTGTACACCAACTGTACAGTTTTACTTCATTTGAATAACAACAATATGTACCTGTTTATCCAGGAACTCTCTGGCATCCTTCTCAATGTGTCCTTCATAAAGGTTAGTGGTGAGGCTCATAAGGCCCATTTTCGACAAACCAAAGTCAGTCAGCTTGATGTGGCCCATGGAGGTGATCAACAGACTACAAAGAGGCAACAGTCAAAATACTTCAGTAGTTGGTATGATGAAGTATATGCAACTATGATAACTGTATTAAATGAAGGCACCTTAATCACCATTTGGTCCTCTGCTCTTAAAATTAATGGGTGACTTCAGTTTTAAACACTCACTTGTCTGGTTTGAGGTCTCTGTGGACAATGCCGTAGTTGTGTAGGTACTCTAGAGCTAAAACAGTCTCAGCAAAGTACATCCTTGCCAGCTCAACAGGTAGAGCCCCAATGTTCTTCAACAAAGTGGCACAGTCACCACCTGGAAAAAAAAAAAAAGTGAGGAGATTTCAACCTTTTCACAGTATTGAGAAGAAGCGGAGTACCTTTGTGTGGAGGAGCCAGGACCCAAAGAGAGGGTAATAAAACAAACTCTGGACACTTAGCTAATGTCAAAATTAAATAATTACTGTGAAGTAGAAAAAGCTTAAACTCTAAGGTCACTACAACTGCAGCCAAAAGTGGTAAAGGTCTGTAAAGCTCAGGACTACTGCCCACAGATAAAGCAATTAAAAGGAGGAGAGGAGCCAAAAAAAGACCGCAAAGGGTTTTCATTTTATAATCCAAAGTGAAACTGAACAAGGAAATAAATCACATGTTTAAATTGGCCTGTAAATAATAATTATCTTTTCTCCATGTGTCTATTCTTAATGAAACTAACCCTTAAAGCTTCATTAGGGTTTATTTCTTGGCTTCATAGAGCAAAAAAACCCCAAAACATCAGAATGTTTCAGCAAATTCTTCCTCGAATTGTCTAAGAGGAAATAAGACTTCTGCGCCTTCTCTTGGCTCTATTTTCAGGTCTTACAAAATCTACTCTAACAGATGACTATGGCTGATCACAGGTCTTTTGAGAAAGGGCAGATGTAAAAAAGAGTGACTGAAGCTGAAATGGCAAATCTCTGCCAAATGTGCCTCTGCTGCACAGACGGTTCATTACTGTGAATTTGGCTTCACTTTTCCTTATTCTCGACATTTTCTACCTTAATATTCAGTCTGTCCGTCAAACAGAGGGCGGAGAGAGCTTCATGATTAGGATGTGATTTTGTTGTTTTTTTTCTACAGACTTCTACCTACTGCAAATATAGGAGTCTGCATGTAATCTGATATTAAAACCAACCTCCACTGGCTTACCCTCAACATACTCCATGACCATGCAAAGGTGTCGTCGTGTCTCAAAGGAGCAGAACATGGACACAACAAAGGGGTTTTCTGCGAAGGTGAGAATGTCCCGCTCTACAAATGCTTGCTGGATCTGGTTCCTCAAGATCAGATTCTGCTTGTTGATCTTCTTCATGGCAAAACGCTGGCGTGTCTCCCTGTGCCGCACCAGGTAGACAGCACTGAAGAGAAGATGAGACAGAAGAGTAAGAAACCAGTGGAGTGGGTGACGTCTACATGAGTTATGAGGAAGAGGCAGCAGACTGAGACACCGGTGAGACCGTGATGAACTATGACATGGGACAATCTTAAAATAGGAAGTTTGATCCTTTAGAGTTATAGTCTCCTGTACTGAATTTTAAGTCCTGCTTAAGAAATAGTTCTTTATTCCCACAGTAATGGAATGCATAGTGCCATCTTTGTCATAAAAAGTAGGACTGATCGTCACAGTGCTGTATTTGTGGTCCCTTCAACATCCAAAAGTTTATTAAATGCAGCGACATGAGCGTCTATCTATCTATCTATCTATCTATCTATCTATCTATCTATCTATCTATCTATCTATCTATCTATCTATCTATCTATCTATCTATCTATCTATCTATCTATCTATCTATCTATCTATCTATCTATCTATCTATCTATCTATCTATCTATCTATAAATAAATAGGCTGTGAATGTACGCTCTGTGACTGTAGTTGAGAAGTAAAAACCATTAGCTGGTTAATAGGTTAGTAGGTTAAGCATATCCATATCGAAGTGACTATTGACACAGTACTGTGGCACGAAATATTGGCTTGTCTATTACCACAGAGCCAATTAGCGCCCTTGTTATATCACGTGTAGACTGGTAACCTGTCACCCTGTTGCCACAGTACTGTGGCAATAAAGCTGGCAATCAGACAGCAAATAAGTCAGAAGTAAGGACAGCAAAGAATGAGCTCAGTAGGTAATGCTTCAGACTGCAACGTGGAAGACCGGTGTTTGAGTCCCTGTCAAAGCAACAATTTTTTCAGCAGATTTTCCAATGGGGGGTGGGGGTGGTTAGCAGGGCGCAGCACCAAGGTAGGTAAATCCACCATTGATATAAATCAGCCACTGGGACAATGTTCAGAATGCAGAATTTGGAGCACAGCACTCAATACACAGGACTGACACAGAACTGAGAAGTAACACGACACGCTGCTGCATCTAACATGTAGCTCCGCCCACCTTCTCCAGCCTCACTGACTGCACAGAGCAAAGAACACCATAAAACAACAACATATAGAACATTTACAATTCCTATTCTATACTATATACTATCACTGATTTGTCATTTCTTCCATCGATTGCCACAGTACTGTGGTAGCAAAATGCACAAAAGAATGCATTGAAGTATATGCCATATATCACCACAATACTGTGGCAACAAGAGGATAATGAGTTCATGGAACAGTATCTATGATTGGCTCTAGTACAAATGTTAACATTTGACTGGCTCTGTGGCCATAGACCAACCGATATACTGCTACATGAGAAAAGCTTGCCATAAGTTATTAAAATCAGTTAACATTTCATAACAAAATCTCACATGCACTGCAGGTCAGGGATCATGAAAATAATTAAGATTATAGCTGACATGTTTTCAGAGCATATTCTATATTTTATTATTGATTTGTGTACTGTTTCAGGCAGCTAAGCCATGCACATTCATAAGCTATGAAGTTCAACTTAAGCTCTCTGTATTTTCAGTGTTTTGTAAGTGTTCAGTGATTTTTCAGTTCTGCTTACCCATATGCACCATTGCTGATCAGTTTGATGCTTTGAAAGTCTTCTTCACTTGGTGGTTTGATAGCTCTTCCTTTCCCCTGATGGTATATTAAAATAAGAATCCACATGAGAACAACAGTTTTTCACTTTGTGCTTGTATGTAACCACAGGTCTGTGTGTATGTGTGCATATCTTCATGCCTCACCTCTGCTGAGTCATCTGTCTCAGGGGTGTGTGGACCCTCACTGTCATAGCTGTCGAGGCTCACAATTTCTGCGGAGAATTATGTTGATTAACATACAAACCCGGTGTCAAAATGAAAAGAAATATTTTTATGCTAAAACACTGGGCCTCCTACACTGCTGTGCGCTGATGTAAATCTTAGAGCTGTTCAGACATCTTGAACAAAACAGCTATTCAAGTTTCAAAACAGCTAAAGGGACATCACATCACACTGAAAAAACATGAGAATTAAAAACCTTCTTCTTATTAATTTCTCTTGTCTCCATCAGCTCTGCCTCCCCCTCACAGCATGCCTCCACCCTCCTTGAACAGCACTGCCAGCTAATTTTCAGTGTTCTTGCACTTTTGTATGTGACATCTGTTAGAATACACTGATTACAGTGTTTTTGTCGAAGTAAGGATATAGCTGGATGATAATTAACTTGGGTAAGCATTTCCAAAGCTGCTCTACAGTCATTAACTTCATGTAAAATAAAAATAACTGAGCTGAGAATCTTATACTCTGTCAGTTTCTTTTTCACCCTGCAAACAAATGATCTTGTCACCAGTCTCTTCGGAAAACCAAGCGAAGAAATGGGTATGAAAATGTGTACAGGAACACATGTGGGTGAGGACGTGCAAGCAGCGATGTGGGTGTACAGTTAGAACATGCGTGTTTATGCACGATCTGCTGAAAAAAGTGCAAGAATGTGTCAAGAGGCTCATTGTTAACAGTGACTATATTAAAAATAAGCAGTAGGCCAATATATTTGAAGGATTAAGAAAGAAAACCACAGAATTTCATTGAGTAATTATACATACACAATGTTCCACTATTAGTCCAAATGTTACAATATTCTGAATGATGCCATGTCATATAAACTGAATATTCCCTTTGGATATTCTGAAATCAGCCATTTCCAAATGGAGGATTTTACAATTAAGGCATGTGGGAAATGTTAATTATTCCAGTTTTATGAGCTTTCTTAGAACATATATAAAGCACATTTAGAAGATGAATCTGACAGAGTTTGTATGCATTACTGTAAGATGCAAAATACTGTCCCTGCTTAAAGTCAGCTGGGGTGAAGACAAAAATCTTCCTGGAAAAATCTATATTTATGGTCAGAAGGAAAAACACACCCACTATTAAATATTATGACAGAGAATATCAACAGGTTAAAGAAAATTAGCAAATATCTAAAAGCCAACCTTTTCCAGAGGGTGTTTGAAGGAACAAAGGAGGGTGTCTGAGTATACAAAGTGAGAGGTGAGCCACCAGTGGAAAACATTATTTTAATGGGGTATGGATAGCAGTATATAAGCAGGAATATTAGTGGAATAATCTTTTTTGTTAGCCATGGGAATATTTTATGCATGTAAAACGTATTCACTGTGAAGAGCCATTCTTGGTTGTTTAACTCATCAACTGTCAAACAGGATGGATTACACTGCAGATGTGAACTAGTACAGGGGATCTGAGGGAGCCATGATGATGAATGAATGAATGACATTGATGAAGTTTGCAAATACTTCTACCAGTCTGGACTCTACATGTCAGAACATAGTTTTATTTTGAGAGACTGTGAACTAAATATGACTAGTTCAGAAGGACGTAGACTGGACACAAGAGCAAACAACATGTATAATTCCCCCTAGAGTTTATTAATTTGACATATTATTTTTGTTAAATGCCAACAAAAACTATGAAAATCACCACAACTAAATTTGCTGAGGAGGAATACCCACAGCACAGTAACCAGACACATCTGGCAGATTAGTCTGGCAATGCTCGCACTCAAAGGGATCTCCACTGAGCCTAGGCTGGGTAGAGCCAATCATGACCATTTATCTAATATAGGGCATTTCACATGTAGTTTGATACAATTATAAGCTACCACCTGTGACTGCCTCCTGTCAGCCAGTGGCTTTTGTCGGTAATAGTTGCTCTGATTGGCTGTAGATCTGTTCAATTTGCCACAGAGACATTTTGATCTCTGGGTGGAAGGCAAACATGAATTGTGAGGGCCCAAACTAATTCTCATTTATGATTTAGGCACTTTCTGAAATTCCATGGAAACCTGGCTAATTAGTAGGGCTAAACCACTGTGTGAGATTTTTTAGTTTGTATGAAATCATATTATGAAACCAATAGTATGGAAATTGCAAATTATTTCTGGGTAAATATAACAGTATGCAAGTTCTGGACATTTTACCAGAATAAATATCCCATAATGCAATGCAGCCATAACATCAATAGAATATGACAGAAGGCGAACAGAGCCCAGTAGCTGGTAGTCAGTAGTATTAAACAGATGCTGGTACAATCTGTAGTATTAAACAGTACAGATCATAGAATTACACAGACGCAGGGAGTCTGTAGTATTATATGGCTGGTAAGGAAACCAGGAAGAGACATGTATTCACCTTGTCACCAGTGTGTCTGGAAAGATGTACTCTACTCTTTAATTACACAAACGTATACTGTGTGTAGATTTTGTTTATTCAGGACATAGTAGATGATTTCAGAAGGACCATCAGTCTGGGATAGAACACTCAGGGTTATCATGATAAACAACAGTTTATTCTGTGTTTAAGTTGGTTGCCTTGCAAATCATTGTGCTTTCTCTAGGGATCACGGCATGAGTTAATGTACTGTGCATCAAGAAACAGCAACAGCATTTAACTCCTTCTAAAATACACTGATGTTCTAAGGCTAATGATGTTCATTTTTTCTTCAGTGACTTTTTTTCTTTTGTTCAGACAAGGTATAGTTTTTAGATGTTACCTGCTTGTAAGTTTCGACTGTGATTCCAGACTTCCTCAGAAGCGTCATCCGACATGCTGCTGTCGAGCCAACCAACTGATAAAATGACACGTCAGCAGCACGTTGGATGACACTTCTGAAGAAAACTGGAGTCACAGTCAAAACTGTCAAGCAGGTAACATCTAAAAACTATACCTTGTCTGAACCAAAAAAAAAAAAGAAAAGTATAATTTCACTGGTGTTCTTTTTCTCTGTGTACCCAAACATGATAAAAAACGATAATACTATTCAAAGGTGTTGGATAAAGAGACAATTCATATTGTTTCAGGAAACTGCACCTCAGGAAAAAGTGTATTTAAAAATTTAAGTAGTGTTTAAACGTGTACCATGGAAGAATGTGTGTTAATGTTGGAGTCTGTCTTGTGCTGGGTTGTTTACTGATATTAGTTAACTCAATTTTGAATTTAACAATGGTCTCGAGAACCATGATTACAATTAATGCACCCATTTCCATGTAGAGGTTTCAGGTCACTTTTTCATAAGTGTTTCTCTTCTGTTCCTCCACAGCTGCAATAAGGAACAAATCATGCAACACTAGAAAACCTTATCTTAGAAATACAGTCAGCTAGCATCTAAACCAACCAGACTCCAACACAAACTTCACATCAGCACATGAGCACAGGCAAAACTAATATAGAGAACCTTTAAGAGTTTCATGTGTGATAAATTTTCAGTGTCGATATACGTATTATTGATAATCAACAAACACCTAACTTTCTATCCGTGTGGGTATTTAATGTTTAAATCACAAACATACAATAAAGTCCAGATTCATTTTCTCACCCTCCAGTGGGTCTCTGGTCAGCCCCAACTGGCCGATGATATATCGAGGTATATCTGCCTTCATCAGTTGTCCCTCCTTTGCGTGGTCCTCTGCTGCCTCCAGCAAATGGTAGAACTCCTCTGGATTAAACTCCTGTTAATAAAGGAAAAACATTAAGTGCCAAAAGTAGCTTGGCATGTGCTTTGACATAGCTGAATATCTAACATCAGTCAAATCACTGCTTAGATTTAACAGTGCAGCAGTCAGGGACATCCAAACACAGACCAGTAACTGTCACTGGAAAGAAATTAGCCAACAATGTTCGAGCAAGGGATAAATGGGAGTAACTTTTACAACACAGACAATGGTATGCTTAGTAGGACTACATATAAGGCTGCAGGATTTCATATTTAATGATAGTAATATGATGATAAAGGTGAAATATGTGAAGGGAATATTCTGTGATGTTACAGTATCAGTGTCAAGTGTCATTATTTGTATTTATTCCTTAAGTATTTATAATTTATTTTCTACAGTTCATTTACGAAAAAAGAATTAAATAATTTTATCTACAAAAAAAAAAGTAATAACCATATATTTGTTATCTAAAACACTGACTAACATGAGTGAAAATGAATACATGAAAATTAAAAATTCAACTCAGTTCATCATGTATTTCTAAAGTTAAAAATGTGCCTGTGGTTTTTAGGGGATTTAAAACAAACCTACAAGAAAACAAAAAAAAGTTTCTGAATCTGACTAAAAACATGGCCATGATGGAGGTGGCTCCAAAAGTGGTGGAAGGCTTCTGTCTGTTTCTCCTCCCAGCACCTCCTTCTCCTGCCCACTAGTAGTTCAGTAAAATGGGACAACACAGGCTGTTCTGGACCAGATCTGAAGATTTCTCACTAATATGCTCCATCAGGTCAACCTTTCATGCTCCAGCAGTGGTGAAATGGTCCATTCTATCCAGGAAGTTAGACGACAGATGTCTCCTTCTGACACGATAAAGAGCCGGCTCACCTGTTTTGCAGCAGATGTGCTCACCATTATATCTGAAGCTGCAGCAGGAGGCATCTACAAACTGAGACTCACACAGAAGCCAGAGAACCAAACCTTCCCCTTGAATCTCTTTGTAACACCGGCCCTGTCAAATTATCAGAGCAGCCTTTAGCCCTGCACCCACTCCAATCCACACGACTATGGTTTCTGCTCCACGTCCTTCTCTTCAGCCCTCTACATGTCCCATTCATTACTGTGGTTTCAGCTCCTGCTGTTAACAGCCCATTCTCCAAACTTCCAACCATCACTAGACAAACCCTCAGCCAGGACCAAGTAGAAATGGAGCCTGACAGTGAAGTATGCAGCTTCTTTGGCTGGACTGAGAGGGCTTTCTGCTGCTTGATGCCTGAAGGTCCAGACTGAGGCTCTTCTTCCGTTCTTGCATCATATTCATAATGAACTCATGATTGCACTGCATGGTTTACAGTCTCGGAAAAAAATATTAGACCATCAAAAGTCATCAAAAACAATAGTTATGCAACAAGTACTAACTCCTGTGTGTATCATGTGACTAAAACAGACAGAAAAGAAAACATGGAATGCCTAAAAGCACAGTTTTTGTCAGTACAATGCCATAGCTATTGATGTAAGAACTGAAGTGATTTTGGTTATTATCACGAAAACATGGAAAATGGCTAGATATCAGCTCTGAAATTGTACTCTTGTGAGCTGTTTTTGTTGTTATCATTATATTTGTCCAAACAAATGTACCTTTAGTTGTACCAGGCATTAAAATGAACAAGAAAACAAGGGGTGGTCTAATAATTTTTTCCATGACTGTATATTAGTCCTGCTTGTTTGCATAATTTAAATCAAATTGACAACAGAAGAAACACCAGCCAACAAACATTATTACAAGTGTATCAAAGTAATTCCAGAAGTGTACAGAACTTATAACTGAACTACAATTTACTGTAACTGACGTAAGATTCAGGAACAAATATCGCTATGGGGCTGTCGAACAAACACAGTGAGTGTTAATACAACCCCAAACTTTAAATTGCCTTCCTAAAACCACAGCTTTTTTTCCCCCTAGTGTTACAGCCTTTTGTGGTGTCCTGTGGGATTCAGTTTCATTCTTGTTGGTGGAATAACATTTTGATTAGAAAGCATCGCCTGAGGTAGCCAGGATCATTTCCTTCTTACCCTGTTCTCTCATATCTGCTCCCTTAGACCAGAGAAAAAAGACAGACGCCAAGAGGGGGAATTAACCTGCCTCTCTGATAGCTTGCTCTGCTCCAGGATAATATTCTTGCAGCTAACAGCCTAGTGACTGTGTGACATTTTCACCAAATCAGACGCTGCAACTGACTTGAATGCTAAATGAACTATAGCCGCGGACAACATTTTATCAGCATGCCTGTTCTCCTCTCTAACCTAAGGGGGCCATAAGGATCTGAAGTCCCTCTCACACATACTGCCTGACCCTGTCGACCTCTTCTGATGGTCGCCTTGGTAACAGAAAGATGAGCTGGGGGGGAGCTGGAGGGAGCGTCGCACCAATGACGAGCATGGGAGGCCATCAATCATGGAGCTGGTACAGGTATGGTTAAGCCTCCTGTGTATACACAAGGGCTTGTTACCGTTAAGTAAGTTGATGTGAGTTATGTACCATCTGTATCGACACACCAAGGACACAGCTCTGTCTCCCAACTGATTTGATAAGTTGCTGTTGAGGCTGACAAGCTGTGGAGGCGGACAGAATTTTTTATATTTCTGAATTAAATTAAA
The DNA here is from genome assembly GCF_902148855.1 of Sphaeramia orbicularis. Classification (NCBI taxonomy): domain Eukaryota; kingdom Metazoa; phylum Chordata; class Actinopteri; order Kurtiformes; family Apogonidae; genus Sphaeramia; species Sphaeramia orbicularis. The sequence continues at coordinate 39,268,923 of NC_043957.1, forward strand.
AATATATATATATCCTGCGGTGTTAAGCTTGTATTCAGCTGTAACAGGGGTATAAGCATGTTTAATATTCTCCATGACACAAAAACATAACTTCTGCCACATAACATCTTTCAAACATTCCATTTTAAATGTATTATTGTGTTTATTCTGTTGTTTTACTTGGTATTTTTATTTCACTGTTTTTAATTGTACAGCTGTTTTTATGTCTTTTTAATCTATTCTCGTATGTTAGTCTATCATTTTGCTTTTTTTATTCTTCTGTACGACACTGTTTTTAATCGTACAGCTGTTTAATGTCTTTAATCTAGTCTTGTATTTTCTATTTTGGTCACTCTGGAAAAAAGCGTCTGCCAAATGCATAAATATAAATGTAAATAGCGTTGTGCACGCCTTGTATACCTACATTAAAATTGCTGCAGATGTATGTCTATATGGATATGCACACCTATAAGCCATAACATTATGAACAATGACAGGCAAAGTGGTATTAATTTTGATTATCTCATTACAGTGGGGACCAGTGGGTTGGATATATTAGGCAGCAAGTGAACATTTAGCCCTTGATTCTGATGTGTTAGAAGCAGCAAAATTGGTAAGAGTAGGGATCGGAGCAGCTTTGACAAGGGACGAATCCCAGTCTGTACTAACCACTGCAGATGAGGAACACCCAACTAGACCTGCAGTTGTGGAGATGCTCTGACCCAGTCACCACCGTTACAATATGGACTTGATCAAAGTCATTCAGTTCCTTACGTTGTTCATTTTGCTCCTTCCAACACATCGGCTTTGAGGACTAAATGTTCACTTGCTGCCTAATATATCCAACCCACTGAAACATCCCATTGTAATGAAATAATCAACATTGATACCACTTCTCCTGTCAGTGGTTAGAATGTTATGGCTGATCAGTGCAAATTATTTGTATATATTTAATGTTTTGGGTTTTTTTTGTTATTGTCCAGAAGTTGCCTTTTCATAATCTATACTGTTTTAACTTCAAACCCACTGTAAGACCTTTTGAGATCCAGCAATGCATTTTTGTCCTCTGTAGGGGACAAGAATTTCACAACTTAATAAAAAAAACACAAAAAATGTTGTCTACTGCAAAGAACATTCCATTTAAAAAAAATGCTGAATAAAAAATGTATCTGAAAAAACTGCAATCAAGACAATTATTTAAGTAAAAAAAAAAAAAAAGCCCAAACTTTTCTTTTCCTAAGTCTCAGAAGGATATGGATAATTTGTTTTTTTTGTCTTATGTTTCTTACAAATGATGAATATCACATCATCAATATTTTTTTGCAAGAGTTTTTTTTTCTTTTTGCAATTATATTCTTTCTCCACTTTTACCCCTCTGTTATCATTATGTGATAAAAGCACAATGTTAGATCTCGTGGACACTTGCTCCAAATATTTCAATAAATTTTGCAGATGAAATTACATTTACAGGAGGCAACTGTGTAACAGATAATTGATTTCCAGGTAAATTTTATTTTCTGAACTATGCAATATCTCCAGAAGCAATTCACATATAAATAAATAAATAAGTTTGTATATATGTATTGGTGTGAAATTCAGCTTCTGCATTAGACACAGATACAGATAGTGAGAGGAGCATTTTGTACAACAATCATTGCAGCCTATTTGTCATGTAAAAAAGTACATCACTGAATTGATTTTTAGGGAAAAGAAGTGATGCAACAGATATGTTACCGATTGCAGTCTTGTCTCCTTTTTTGTTTGTTAAGTTAAGGACAAGTTAATCACATCTTAATTCCTAGATGAAAATTAAAATGATAATAAATAGCTTAAATACTTGCTACACTGTGTCATTAAGAATGCTATTTTTATCTTTGTCTTTTACTTTGAACAGGAGTCAATCTCAGAAGAGAAAAGAGTAGAAAAAATGTAATTGGATTCACTTGAACAGCCCTTTAGTGAGTTTTCAGGACTCACAGCGGAGCGTGGACATTTCTTATCAGACTGTGTTCATGAACTCACCAAACACTCCAGAAGCCTGGCCGGACGAGATATGATGATGAAGAGCTTTTTGACCAGTTCGATGACAAACGTGAGCTCTGAGCTCTCAGAACGCTCATGGGCCTAATGGAGAGAGATGTACAAACAGTGTCAGTTTGAGAAGTGCAGCACGTCCTTTAACATGCCTCTAAATCTCATGTCACAGCTCACATCATGGAGCAGCCTCTCCAGGTTCTCCTGCAGCTCACAGAAGTAGACGCTGGTAATGAGGCCGTCGCGTGATTTGGCGAGGCAGTCCCTGGACATCTCTGCGATCTGATGGTGGATGAAGCTAAGGACCCCGTCGGCCAGTGGCAGAACGTTCTCTGGGGAGTAGTTCTGGATGAATTCTGCCAGTCGTTCTTCCATCTGAGCTGTGGCCTGATTGAGCAGAGGAACATAATGTGATGACCTGCAAGTCTTCAACATGGACTTGGTTTTGACCAGCTCTTTATGTAAAATGTCATGAGATAACTTTTGTTATGATTTGGTGCTATATAAATAAAATTTGATTGATTGACTATCAGGAGGATTATTTACCACTCACACACACAGACACAAGTCATCTGACTCACGTCCAGGTGACACATTGTAGTTTGATCTGTAGAGTGAAAGAAACTATCCCGTCTTTACTGTTTTTTCCAGTGACATCATGTGTCAGATAATCATAAAAGCAGCAGTTTGACCACTAGCTACCAGTATGTGTTGGACTTAAGGCTCTCTGTTTCAGGGATATTTATTTGTGCTTTGTATACTAACGACATCTTTGCAAATATTGTAATCAAACAACTGTTCTTATGAGTATAGCCTTCATTTGTGGGTCTAGCTTTGTTGAGCCTTCATTCACTTTTTTTTCCCTGTGAAATAAAATCTATTCAACCCTGTTTTTGCCATATAATGCTTTTATAAATGAAATCAGGGTTAATATAATTAAGCTTTTTTGCTAAGAATTCACAAAACATTTATAAAGTCAAAATGAAACAAAGTTCTACAAATTAATATCCATTAATTAAAAAGATATAATGTAAAAGAAGTGATTTCATGTATATTCACTGCCTTCAAGTCAATAAATTCTAGATGCATTTTTAGCCACAATAACAGCTCTGAATCTGTGTGGATAAGTCACAGTCAGGCTTGGATACTGTAATTTTACTCCATTCTTCTTTGCAAATCTTCCCTAGCTCTGTCAGGTTGCATAAGCATCAGGTGTGAACAGGATTTTTCGAATAAAGTCACAAATTCTCTACTGGGTTGAGGTCTGGACTCCAGAACATTTCTTATTCTTAAATCATTTCTGTGTAGCTTTGGCTGTACGCTTTGGGTCACTGTCTTAATGGAAAATAAATGTTCTCCCAAGTATTAGTTCTCTTGTAGACTGAATCAGACTATTCTCCATGTTTTCCTTATGGTTTGCTTAATTCATTTTAACCACTACCTTTACAACTGTGGGCCTGCTGCTGACAAGCGTCCCCACAGCATGGTGCAGCCACCAATATGCTTCACGGTGGGGGATGGTGTGTTTGTGGTGATGTGCAGTGTTTGGTTTCTTCCAATCACAGTCTAACGACCCGCAGGCTCAGCTTCTTATCAAACCGAGGAACCTTCTTTAGTGTCTCCTTATCTTGGAGTCTCCCACATACCTTTGCATGAACTCAAGTCTACATTCCTTCAACAGTGACTTCTTCTTTGATGTTCTCCAATAAAACTTCGACCATTAAAGAACCTGGGAACAGTTGCCATATGCAGAGTGTATCCTATTTTAACTGCTAAAGCTTTTAACTCCATTAGAGTATTCATAGGGGTCTTGACATCCCCCTTCACTTGTCTCCTTCTTCACAGTCCCTTAGTTTGAGAGGACATCCTGCTTTGGGCAGATATACACATGCACCATATTTCTTCTATTCCTTAATGATAGATTTTACTGAACTTCAGGGGATGTTCAGAGGCTTGGACTTTTTTTGGTATCAATCCCTCTTTCAATAACATTTCCTTGGAGCTACTTGGAGTTTTCTTTCATGGTGGAATTGTAGCCAGGAGTACTGATTAACCAGGGACTGGACCTTCCAGACACAGGTGTCTTCACACTTCAATCACTTGAGACCCATTCACTGCCCTCAGGTGATCTCCATTTCACTAGTTGTGTGACTACTAGTACCAGTTGGCTGCACCTTTTTTGAACTAGGTTAATCTCTTTCAAGAAGGTGGATATTTATGTGATAACTTATCATGTGCTTTTGATATTTAGTTCTTTTGCAAGCTCTTGTCAAAAAAGCCTAATTCCATTGACCATGATTCTATTTATAAAAGCAATAAAAAGGGCCATGAATACTCTTTACAGATGCTGTGTGTGGGAAGACTTATTTGAACCTAGTCATAATGCATGACTTTCTGGCATGCATTTTACAGTTATTATTATTATTATTATTATTATTATTATTATTATTATTATTATTATTAATAATAATAATAATAATAATAATAATAATAATAATAATAATAATAATAATAATAATAATAATAATATTTTTATATCATGAATGAAAGCAGGTTTTAAAAAATGATGTGAATATTGCCCTGGAGCAAGACATTTCCTCTAAATGATCTGCTTACCCTGGATCTATTGGCCAGGTCACAGTTGGGTGAGCGTCTGCTTGATAATGGTACTTAAATGAATGCACACAACTGAAACTCGGATGCTTGTGGCAACAGCTGCTGCCATTTTCCGATGAAATGTTGTCTGGGGGTCAACTTATGTCGATTTTTCAATGGCCGATGCAGATGTCAGTTATTTAGATGCTTTTTCCAAACAGAGTCAAATTCAAAATGTGTATATGATATGTGAATTCATCGTCATAATTAAAATAGAAGGGTCTGGAAGAGTTTATATATGTTGCCTTCACCAAAACCAAATGTGAAGGAGAAGCCCCAGTCTTATTATGCCATAGCAAATATGACATAACAGAGTAGTACTTTAGTCATAATAGAAGTAACAATTTAAAAATAAATTACACCAAACTACGTTGATTTATATGACACAATTCTGCACCATTTCAGTTTCCTCAAACAGATCTATCTAAGATCTATCTACACGGCATTTATCCTATATTATAAAAGGGAAGTGGACTCTGTCTGTGTGTCTCAGGATCACACAAAATCCGGAAAGAGCTGACTGCTGCAGTTTGGCATACTTATGTATTTTTGGTCAAGGAAGAGACTAGTGAAAATGACAAGTTGATAGGACCAATATTTTGGGAGATATTAGTGATTTTGGAATGCAATAACCTTGTAATAGCCTTACCCAGAATCATAGAATCATAGAATTGAAGTGGGTTACTTTGCTACAGATAAACAATAGGGCCACGTAGCAATGGTGTCAAATTTCACGTGCAGAAACAGACATGCCAACTAAGATGTTATTCAACTGAAAATGCCAGTGGAATTCACCAAGAAAGTAAAGGAATGAACTGTATCAGAGGTAAGTTCATTATCTACCACATCTAGAACCCATGGTTCTCCACGGGTCAACGCGCTAGTATTAAATAAAAACAAAAGGAGCACAGTAACATTGTTCCCCATCACTCATACTGTCAATCCTTTCTGCACTTTCTTCATGTCTGCAATGTTTTTTGTTTACCAGCTCTGTGGAATAATTGGCAGCCGACGCTCATCATTTAAAAATGTCACTTATTGTGTTTTTTTTTTTTTTTTTTTTGCTTTGTTCTGCAGGTGAGTCCTTCATTCAATTGATTAAAGGATACAAATTGCAGACTTGAATCCTCATAGGATTAGACTGCTGCTCTGTTCTGTTACTGTATGTCATATCATTCTACAGGTGGTCAGAACACTCAAGTATTTTAAAAGAACCCCCAAAAATCATGTCTTAAACATACCCAAACACCCCTCTCCTATGATCCCTGCATTAGGTTTTTGAGTGGTTTATATCACATTCAAGACTAGGGGTGTAAGAAAATATTGGTTCCATGATATATTGTGATATTTCAATTCATGATACTGTATCAATATTAAAAAGTACTATATTGATATTTTTTGGTTTTTATTCAAATGGAGATAAGGCAGAAGTTCATGTTTTTGTTTGTTATAATTTTTGGGGAATCCTGCAAGCTCTTTTATTTCTATATCCACATGGGTATTTTGGTCTGTTGATTGTATACTAAAAAGTAGTACTGTAATATTGCAGGTCATGCATGTAGTTTTTGTTTTGTTTTTTGTTTGTTTGTTTGTTTTTTTTACTGATAACACTGTTTTGTTAAATAATAGTTATTTCAGTCATCCTAAAAGTGCTTTTTACTGTCTGAGAGAGGCAGAGGATAGTTCCTTTGTTGGGATCACACAAAAATAATGTTATGATTTTGGATGATTCAGGGACTGTCCACTATGCATTCTTTTCACAACTAATAGAATATGAACTTTTGAGCAGGATCTTAAACTGTAATGTCTGTAAACATCATTTTATTTACTTATGTATTATTATTATTATTTTTTTTTTAAATCATTTTTACAGAGGAAAGTTTTGTGATATAGTATAAAATCCTGTTCTGATCAAATAAAAATGTGTTTAGTATTTGTGTATATTTCTGGTATAATTAATTTTTTCCAGGAAATATTCTCTTGGAAGAAGAAACAAAACAAACAAAAAATATTGCCTTCTTAACAGTGTCATGATATATCACAAAAAAATCATATTGTGGTCCTAATATTGTGATTTTTATCGTATCGCCGAATTCTTGCCAATTCACAGCCCTATTCAAGACCTTGCAGCCTGTGTACAAAGCCCAGACTGAAGCAGCACCTGTCTTCCTGAGTTGCAGTAAAATCTTTTTTTTTATAGCTCTGATCTCCTTCTTGCCTGGAGAACCTCCTCTCGCAAACGCTTTCTCTGTTCTAGTTCTGCAGGAGCACAAGGGGTTCCCAGTGGAAATCAAGACTGTGGAAACTTAAACTTCAATGAGTTTCTGAACATGCTGGGATGTTTCTTAGTTTGTCCTTGTAATAATAATGACTTCTTTGAGAAGTGCAACTATTTGTCCTTGCTCTTCCACAGTAACACAAGACACATTCCTGACAGTATGCAAAGTATTTCTGCTATCTGAAAATGAAAAATGCTCTCAAGACATGTTTACAAGTTATATAGCATCTGTTCACCATAGAAGCTGTTACAAATCATCTGTTAATCACTAGTCATGTCACACAAGTGTTCAGTACAAACAATGACAATGATATAAGCTGCATTAGAAAAAGTCTACTACATGTTGACAGTGCTGTAGCTACAGAGGTGTCCACTGTGTGCATGCCTGCTGTTTGTTTGCATGTGTATCTGAATGTGTGTATGTGTGTCAGTACAGTTTAAACTTGTGTATTTGTTTGTGAGAGGCTGACCTTGGGGAAGCGCTCCTTGTAGACATGGTTCATCATCACTATTTCATTGTCATAGCAGGAAGGAGAGCGCCCTGGGCTGAAGAGGGACAAACACAGAGCGAGAGTGTAATATAGCACTGACAGGAAAAATCAAAGAAGGCAAGACTGAGCAGGAAAAAACAGAGAGAGAGAGAGAGAGAGAGAAATAGAGTAAAGAAAATGCAATTTCATATTTTACACTTGAAGGAAGGAATAATTTACTACTTCCCTGCTTGTCCATCCTGTCTGTATTTTATGCTAATCGACTGATCTGATATTCAGCTCAGGCCATTTATCTAATGGATCTGGAGTCTTTCCTGTACGTCAAACTCCAACATCACTCACATTTTACTCACATCAGATATGTGCCTCTATACATGAAGCATTAAACACACACAGCTACATACACAGATAATACCTGGTAGAAGAAAATCAATATGTGACCAAAACTATACCTGTAATCTGTTTCACAACAGCTGATTGGAAACAAACAAAAGGAAAATGTATTATGAAAAGATGTCTTGTGAGTAAACACATTAGACTTTACCCTCACACAATGCTGTGATAGGAACAGTGATAATGAGGTATGTCAAGGTGCACAATAAGGGCATTCTGTATACTGAAGCCTCAAGATGAGGTATTATCTAGGCCAACGACTGCTGAGGAGCTTTATATGAAAACTGAATACTGATAAGTAGTGCCGTGTCGTATGTAGTTAGGGCATGTTGCATCCAGAGGGGCGCTTATAATAGGTGTGGTTGAAAGCAGCGTACACCAGAGACTCCTGCTAATGGAGAAACCGCTGCACTCTGGAGGCTCAAGGCACTGGAGGGAAGACTGATACTGATATAATAAGTGGTGGAAAGTAACCAGGTATGTGCACTTGAGAACTTAACCACAGTTAAGACATGAGAGAAGGGAAGAGGGATGGAGAATGACACAGCTCAAAGGCCAATCAGACCAGGACTTGAAGAACAGACAGTGCTCCTTATGAGTGGTGGTGCCTATGGTCACTTTACAACCCACTTCACCCCACTCTGTGGCTATTTCAACCCACTGCACAATCCTGAAAAAGGCTAAAAAGAGGCTGAGAGGGGAGTGAGGAGAGGCATCTGATGGAGGTGTGGATGTATGACAGTAGTTCAGACAGAAACTCACAACACACCTCTAGAGAAGTACATGAGGATCTGAAAAGGTTAGTCTGGGTTTTTGTACTGCTTCACCAAATAAAAAAGTGTAAAGAGTATATTCTATATTTAGCATTTTTTCACACTTTTTCCTTCTGTTCTGAAGTTTTTTTTCCCCAACAGGGAACTGAACCAATTCTGCGGCTTGTGTTGTGTGACTTCAGTGTTTTAATTAATTATTTCAGATTCAAGGTTTGGCAAAGTCCCATTGAAGAGAACAGGTCCACATACCTATGATTAGAGATCATTCATGCTGATTTTTATGTACATTTTAACCAAAATGCAATTTCGTTGTATTTATTATGCAATGACAAATAAAGCTTCTATTCTATTTCATGGTGTAGAATAATCCCAAACTATCAGCATCCAGGTGGGAATGCTCAAGATGGGTTTAAAGCAAAAAGTAGCACAGTGAAGCATTTTCACCCAGGAAGGATCAGTTTTCATAAATGTATAATTTGTTTTATGTAAATATTTACACCAGTATTCATGTATCCATCACAGTGGACTCATATAACTCACATAATCAAGTATAATCCAGTTTACAACTCAAACATGTGTTTATGTCTAGTACCTCTTATAGTACACTTATGCACATTTTGTTGTCGTTACTGCATTCACAAATGGAAATGTGATTGTATATATACATACAAAGTGACATATTGACTTATAAATGAAAATGACAATTTAGAGCTATCTTTAGTTGTGAGTATATATTTTACATGCAGACATACATCACACGCTGAAACTGACCCTCTGCATTTAACCCATCACTAGATGAACATGCAGGAATACACCACACAGTGCAGACTAGGAGCAGTGGGCTGCCATGTCGGGGGGCTCAGGGGGAGCCAACAATTTCTCTGCTGGTTTGGGGAAGTGAACCTTTGGTCAAAAGTGCTTCTCCAACCTTCTAGGCCACAGCTGCCCCACATCAAAGCCCATACATTATAGCATTACATAGCCTAAATACATTCTATGGCTACAGTTTAGATGAATTTAGTGCATTTAGTTTATGCAGTTACACTTGTAGTGTACCTACATACAGTATGTTACAACATATGAAGACATTAATGTCAGTATATATTGCTGATCCAGTTTCTAATACATGGTACACTACATTGTTCTATATACATCAACAAGTAGATTTACATAAGAGGCGTATTGGGTTTGAATCACATCTAATAGAAGTGAGCTCAATATTGTCTAAAATGAAAAAAGTGCAAACACAAATGACTCTTTGTTCCCAGTGGCTTTTCAAAAGAAATGACACACAACCAAAAGACAAATAAATTAGAAAATTATAATCATGAATCAAGAAACAAAAAGGTTTGAGTAGTAAATATCACAATGAAAGCCCTCTACATCTTTTCATGACAGAATGGAGTATCTCCTACATGCTGGTCAAGATTCTTCCTTTACAATTTCAACAATGTGCCCAATGTTTTTTAATTAAAGTTGATATTTGAAAATGAGGTTACCATTGTTTGCTTTTATTCAACACAAATGTCTCACAAACTTACTGTTATGACATAAGCCTTTGAGAAATGTTTGTATGTACAGTGTATATTTCCATTTACTAGAAGACATCTCATTATATTTATATAAACTTTAATGCTGCAGAAGCTGAAATCACAGGGAAATGACACTAGAATATGAAGAGACACATTTTCCCTCTGCAGTTCTCTCCTCCTGATCCAAGACTAAATATAGATACAGATGAACCTGATGATGTTTCCTGCTGTTATGGAAAAGTGAAACCACTTTTCCAAGCTTCCTTGTTGAAACACAGGGTAGAGTAGTAGAGACACATCCAGGTCGCATTTGACAAAGTCTGATCAGCTATTGTTAATTACAGCCATCAGTCATATATATATAACCTTGCCACTTGTCTGAAAACCCATATGATTAGCCAGAGACCAGCATCACAGAATATATTTAGTTTCTATAGCCTGACAACACAGGAAAGCCCTGGAAGTCTCATGTCTACTCAGATTACTTGAATTACAAAATGCTGAAAGGTAATTATAGATTTTATTGCCCAATGACAGAGTGAAGCTTTAATGACTTCTGCTCTCTGATAAAGTTGCACATAAACCAACTAAACCAACGTTGACTCAATGCCTGCCAGGTCTCACCTGAGGCTCCGAGAGCGAGGACGGACGTGCGGTGAGCGTCGACCTCCGTCATCGTCTGTGATGCTCTCTGTGCTGCCAAAGTGCTTGGACAGAAAGTGCAGTTCGTCCATGGTTGGCTGGAAGGGCAGCTGGTGCAGACGCTCCTGGGACGAGCTGGATGACTGTACAGAGACCACAGACAAAGGTAAAAAATGAAACCATGTTGACAGATGATACTGTTATCTGTTGCACCTTAGATATCATCAGTTTGAAACTAGATTATCCTGTGATAGAGTGCACAAGACAACAAACGATAAGAACACCTTAATAAGCGTGGAGAGGACAAGCGGGATAGAAGAGAAGAGCACAAGGTGTACTACAGAGTGAAACAAGTGGGTGGAAAGAACTGAAACCAAGAGCGAATAAGTTAAAAGAACAAGAATGAGATAGAGAAACAAGGAAAATATCCAGAAGGAGTAGGTGTAGGAGGCCAAAACTGTATAATGTGGACTAAAAAACTGAGGAAAACCTGCAGGGGAATGAGAGGAGACTCACGTCTCACAAGGCAACTACTGCCTTAAGTGCTAACTGCCTCAGGGGGTTAATGATAGAACTACTCAGTGTTAAACAGAAGACTTTTCTTCACCACAAAAGGGAAAACCAGCCTGAATCAATGGGAGACTTAATGAACACATCTCCTCATGGGACCTCAACAATTTCTGCCATAAAAATCCATTAAAAACTCCATTCAGGTCGTAGCCACTTTCAAGCTGCAGAAAGCGCTGAAATGATGATGCAAATGCACTAAGTCCAGTCAACAGAATCAATTAAGGACTTCCCTGGAGACTGAGGAGAATGTCACTGGATGTGATGGTTGTTACAGATAAGAATGGCTCATATTTCATATAGTTTTTCACTTCTTGCGCTCATAATTAACATTCTTCTTTACCTGCAAATTTTCATCTTTGTCTTTTGACCCTCTTTTGCTTCTACTCACTCTGCTGTTTACATTCCTGCAGCTTTTCTGCATACATTCATTCCCTCATATCTACCTTCTTGATGTAGAAAACTCCTCCACACACTCAAACATCTCTTCCTTTCATCTTCTCTATTCAGTATGCAAGGGTTCTGCTGTAACTAATCACGCGAGTAATGGTCCATGTAAGAGGGAGGGGAAAGATGGAGGGGAAAGAGGGGCGATGGAGAAGGAAAGGAGAATAAGAAGACTGAGCAAACATCGTCAACCTCATCTTCCAGTGAAAAGAGATCAATGAGCAGATAAAAGTGTGTGTCTTCTGTGCGTTCCGTTGTGGGGAAGTGATCAGTGAAACAGATGACATGAAAAACAGCAACAACACAAAGGAAATTATGTTCAAGATGGCGCAAAAATGCACAGAGAGTGGGTTATGAGTCAACACTTCTCCTCCACCTGAGCGCCGTATACATTACGGTCTGTTTCTCAAATAGACTATTTCCTAAATGGGCCTTGGCACTGTTCATTTCTGGGAGTCATCTCTTATCCTCAAAACATCTCAACGGTGAACAATGTTATTGTCTTTTTATTTGCTACAAAACCTGTTTTGCTTCCACCTACACTCGCTTTTATCTGTCTCTGTTTCCCCTCTTTGCTTCGTCTCTCCCTCTCTGGGGATAAAGTGATGGATAGAGGAGTAGATACTAGAGCAGTTTGCGACTGCAAGGCAGAAATAGTGATTGGTTACATTTTATTTCAATTATCCCTGCTCCACTTTTTTCAGAAAGGCCAAGTCATCAGCTGCAGATAAATCAGGTCAATATCTTCATGACTGATTAGTTATCTTTAGTTTGGCTTTACATGTAATGCGTGGTTTTCTGCACTAAACTGCTTTAGAATAACCAACTTGCAGCAGAAAACACAACGAAAACAGGAATGTATACATGGCATCTAGCTACCACTGACACATGTTATCATTTTAAAGCAGAACAAAACCAAAGTAGAAAATGAAACTTCAGAGCATGAATCCAAAAAATCAGTTCTTGCCAGTATTATGTATGAAAATATATGCAAATAAAGTCTTTGAAGGGGTTACATATTCATGTACAATGTATTAGCAATGGGTAAGAGACTGAGTTTTGTGTGCTGATTTCATGACTTATGCTGCTAATTAGCCAGAGGAGAAAAAGCAGATTCAAGGGTCATTACTTTCAGTAAGAGTTTAAGCTTTTTATTTTTTAAAGTTTTAGCTCCCACACTTTATACCAGTAAATTGAACTTACTGATGCCATACTGTGATGTGCCATTTTGTGTACAAGCAGACACTTAGTTAGCAGTGTCCCATGGTTGATAATAGATAACAGCGTCCGTAGCAGTAACAATAGACAATAACTTCAAAAAATTTGCAGCTGACACAGAGAATAGAGGGAAAAAACACACATATTCTAACGTAGATTCATTTATTGGCTTGCTTGGAATAAATCCCCAAGTTCATGTTGACTGTCCACTGGAAACACCTGTTCCTTAAACCGTTTCATTCACATGATTCATTTGCCGCATCCAGAAGTTGAATAAATGCATAAAGTTCAGTTTGTTTTCCTGTCCTTCTAACCACTTAAGTCTTACCGTTGAACTAGGAGTGTTGGTGCCATATCCTGAGGAAGGCAGAGACGCCAAAGACCATCTACGGCCATCAGCTCTGGAGGAAGAAACAGGCAATTGAAGCAGAACAAGAGAGCAAACATATGTTGGAATTACAAACCATGAAAACTGTTTTTTTCCCAGTTTCACCAGCCAGAACTTCAATATCACTGTCTATTTCTATGGCAATTTTTTTCACCTTTACTTTCTTTCAATCCAATCACACTTTTGCTACTTTTATTTCTCTCTTCTCTCAGGCCTCCTGGCTCTCTGAGTAAAGTGATGAGGAATACATGTTTGGGCAAAATCCTCATTCATCTTATCCTTACATCCCACCTTTGTCACACGAAATTCAGTGAGAGGAACATAGGACAAAGATAGAGCAATGACATTCCTCCATATTGATTCAAGTGAGTAGGTGTGTTCCCTGTGGAGTTTTACTGTGTGTATAAAAATAATCTCACAGCAATTTCACTTGAGCACTTCACACAATTCTTGTAACATTGCATGTGATTAACTGTGTGAATAAAAGAGGGATGCCAACCGTCTAGAAGAGGCGAAGGAAAAGTGGGCAGGTCCACTAGGTGAGAAGTTCCTCGGGCTGTCCAAAGGACTGCTTCCTAATAAAACACATATGGAAAGAACGGACGAAAAAACAGACACTGTGGATTACTGAGCAGGAAAATATATTTCAAGGTAACCAAACCAATTTTAATCACTCAAACTCACTTTGAAAGATATTTTTCATTACTAGCAGACCCCAAACAATACTAGATTTTTAAGACCAAGATCAGGAGTAAAAAAGTTCATTAATGACTTTTTGCTCATATATATAGTATATACATTATTTTTACAGTGTTAAAATGAAAATGCGTGTTTATCCCTCAGACTCTTTTCTTCAGTTTAAAAAAAATACATATATATATATATATATATATATATATATATATATATATATATATATATATATATATATATGTACACACACTACATAAAACTGCATATCTTGTTGGACCTTCCGTAAAATGACAATAAAAGGCATTCTAGTCTATTCTATAAAATACCACTCAACAAAACAGAGAATGAGCATTATGTTACATAAAAAAGATTTATGATCAGCACAGATGAAAAGATATCTGTAAGTGGACAACTTATACATTTGATATATCAGACTTATATCTCACTACTAACCCAGAGTTATTTAAGCGTGGGCCTCGTAAGTAAGCAACGGAGATGATCACATTCACGCTGGTTGTTAAAACAACAACTGCACATATTAACTCCAGCAATGATTTCGTCAGTGACTGTGCTAATTTTGCTGCATGTAAAGATTAACTGTAACCAGTGGGAGTTTAACTTTTCACCATGGTGAGTACATGTGTACTCCAAGTGCGTCATCACTTCGCAGCACATGTTCATCACAAAGGTAAGAAGTTCAACCACTGGGACAGAGCAAAAACCTCATTTTGGATAAATGTGTTTGTTGCCTTTTAAAGTTAATAAAAACTGTGGTTTATATTTTTCTCTAGTGTTTCACAAAAGACAGAGGATCTTTTTATAAAACTGTATGCTGCCTATTGATTGCAGAATGGTAAACTAAATAACAAGAAATTGTTTTATTAAACTTTGGAAATTAAAAATAAAAATAAACAAGTGGTGCCAGACACAACGAACCCCACCCCTCGCCCATACTGTAGCTTAATTTGGCATCAATCCATCTGATGTCATCATGTTGATGTATGCGCTGATGTCAGCATATCAGTTACCTCTATATATGTGCCAAGTTTGAAGTAAATTGAAACAAATTGATGTTTTTATAGACATTTGAAATTTCACCCATTGTAAGTAAATGGGAGAGGAAAATAGATAAAAATTCATAAAAAATTTTAACTTTGACCTACTTTTCCCAAAATGTAACCACATCTTTTCTGGGTCACTGGCAATCTATAAACCCACTGTGGTATGAATTCAACTAATGGTTTTGCTGCTAGAGTGTTAACAAACAAACAAATAAACTGAACCAAGAACAATACCCCTGTCTCCCCTTCAGGGGGGTGGGGTAAAAAATGTATTCTAACTACAATGATGTGCACAGTAAGCACCCTCACTGTAACCATTGTACTGACCGATATGTCCAGGCAGTGGAGAGTGCGGCCGTGGCAGCGTCGGGGACGTACTGGTCAGGATGAGGCTTTTCCGGTTACTTGTTCTGCAACTAGAACATATGTGAGAACAGAGAACACATCAATATTTGTCTGCGTTATTATATGTAAGGTCGCATCAACACCACACTCAGTTGCCTTCAGGGAAATAATGTTGCGTATAGTGTTTCTGTGTTCATTCATGTCCTTATAGTCTATAGTACAACCGCATGTGGTGAGGTGTGCTGTATATGTGTTTTATCTGTAGTACAGCATGTCTTTGTGTGTGTACATGTGCAAGACCATAATACGAGGCTTTATTGACAGCAGGTCACCCACTGAGAACTGCGACTATACAACAAAGATTTTTAATTTCCTCTAGGTCCTATCTCATATAATGGCGGGAGTGATGAGATGACGGAGGGATGAAGAAAAGGGCCAGGGAGGACAGGTATAGACCATAATGATGAGCTAAAATTATTGATCCATAAAAGCTTTCCCTGCTGCTCGCTGTCATCAGTCACTGAATCTTTGAGACAGGACAACTTCACAAAGAACACACACAGATGCACAGGTGTATTTTTCTTACACAGGAGCCCGTAAAGTGGAAAGTGGATTTTTTTCAGGTGTTATTTTCATGTGCGGTGTGAGTTTACATGTGGATCTCTAGTGTTTGTGTGTATGTGTGATTCACTGGAGTGTGTGTCAGTCTAGGTTTTGCAGAACAGATGCACATTTGACAAACAATACAAAGTTTGCAGCACATTGCATCAGTTCTCACACTGATTTACATCTGTGCAAGAAGTGCAGAACATCATAGACCCATTGCACACACACACACACACAACATAAAAACACAATACACACCAGTTATCTGATGGATCTGTAATAATACGCAAAGCCTCTATCTATGATCTATATTTCCGTCTCAACAGTCCTCCCACATCCTCTCTGCCTCTCTTGACTCTCCTCCCTTTTTCATGCTAGTCTTCGGCAGTTGTTTCTAGCACTGTGAGACATCAAACCCCTGGCAAGATTTAATCGGTGACAGTCCGCCTCTGTGGGCGCCAGCTGAGGAGAGCTTGTACTCAACCTTGCAGAACAGAACAGAAGAGAAGCATATTGAAATATTTAAGGGAAATGCATTAGCTTTGGACAGAGGGCTGGAAGCAGCTTAACACCATCCTTCACTTCAGCTCTTAGAAGATGAGAACAGAGGACAGGAGAAAGGGGGGGCGGGGGGGTCGAAGACAAAAACTGACAAGACTGGATAGTTCTCTGATTTCATTTTAGTGTCATGCTGTTATTTCATTTTCTTCTCATATAGCTTTTTTTTAACCCATCAGCAACCTTGAAGAGTGAAAAACCTGCAGTTTCTCCAAATGACCCTCTTCTCACTGCTCTTTCTCAATCAAATCTGAATCACTAGTGCATCCACATCGCTACTTATTCTTAGCTTTTGATTCATGATTCATCGTGTCTACGTGCTCTGCCATCAGCTCTCTGGCTCTGACTCATTTCTAGGTTTAATGTTATATTCCAGTGAAAGGGTTTTAATCTCACCTGCGCTCCTTCTGTGATGTTCTCTTAGTTTCTATTAGTCTCTTTTCACCATCTTTTCATTTCTTCATCCTCTGCAAAGTTTTGCCCTAATTCCCTGCCTCATTTTCATTCTCCTTTCTTATTTTTTATTTGCTGAGCTCACACATTTCACTTAATCATAGTCCATTCGTTCCTTCTAATTCTTGTCTGAGGGTTATAGAGTTGACTAAACTATTAAAGGCAGTAACAGGAGAAAAACCCAATAGGGCAAAGCAATCTAATCTTTCCATAAAGCCAGAAGTCTGTTGCAGCCACTATGCTTTATGACACTGTTATCTTAAATGCATGCTACAAAAGGGCATCTTGCCCAAAGCATTTGTAGAGGTCTTTTTTATTTTTTTTAAGTTAAAGAGGAGTGCTGGGGTCTATACTCCTGCAGACAGCCACATATTTATCACCAGTAAAGGTCACATTTTGGAGCTCTGCTACTTGTATTCCAGCAAAAGCTCTGAGGAAGCTATGAGAGAAGCAGCACAGCGGAGAGAGGATAGAAACATCCATCAGTAGACACTCATTTATCTTGGAGCTGTATGTTGTTATTCTGCAAAGAGCTGTTTGTGTCAGCCTATTAATTTACAAACGAAAGTGCAACACATAAATGAAATACCAGGTAACAGTTATCGAAACTGAAGAAGGCAACACAATAAAACTATTAAAACATGACATCATTGTATGTGTGAAAACATTTTAATGACTGATAATTCTAAACAGTACATATCTTTAGGTTATTCCTCTTACGGCCATCTTATTCAATAGCTGGCTGCATGTCTAAGAAGGAATTCAAATTAAACCTGACTTATCCCGTCTTGCTCCCCATCACGCCTTCCAAATCCCCTCCTGATAATTAGCCGAAACAGCAGTGGCCATCAGTAAAAGTACAGGACAGGAGCTATATGGAGCTGAAGGAGCTTAAGGCCACCATGTTGCAGTTTCACATGACTGGTAAAGCAGAAAAGATAAGAAAAGGTGGGAATATGTGGCTGGTGAAGGGCAGAATATACCCTGTGTGTGTCTGTGTGTGTGTAAATGTGACTTTAAATCACTCTGTCATGGTTATGGTCATGCAGCCTGGGCTCATCCTCTTGCAATCTGGTTAAAAACCTACATATGTGAGAGAGAAAGACAGAAATAGTCGCCATGCTGCACATTGTCATCTTAGAGTCGTAAATTTAAAGCTGTATTTCATGGTCAAATACAAACACTTTGTTGGTGTAAAGCCTGCACTGTATCATCTACCATCTCTTCTGTTTTGATGCAAATGGGGATATTTGGATTTATTCAGCCATCCCTTTATGCGTTAATTAATTCTGAAAAGAAAACCGCATCTTTACTGAAAGCTGAGATGGTTAACTTTAAAATATTCAGACCCAGTCAAACCCAATTAGCTTAATCAGGAGCAAATTATGAGCAAATTCTCTGTCTCTTTTTAATGAAATGACCAAGAAAGATGAAGAGCAGTAAGAGGGAAGAGGACGTGAGGGGGAATGTACGTTTCCATAGCAACACATTTAGAGTCACATCCAAAAGGAGCAAACATCTCCAACTGTTCCAACCCTTTTTCTATTTTCATCTGAGCATTCAGCGAGAAAAAGACGAATTGTTTTAAACAAATAAAACAATTACGATGAGCAGATTGGATCAGCTTTGATCCGCTGCCCCTAAAACTATAAAATATTAGCTAAACCGTGCAGCGAACACAACACGCTGTAATACCCGGAGTCAGAGTCTGATGCTACCAAGGGCTGTTGGTGTGTTTTTATGTGAATGCCAGTTTTATAATCCATCATAATCCATTGTGTAATCCATCATGCAGGCTCAATCTGTGTGTGACAGAGGAGTAGTGGTGAGGCGCACAGGGCTGTCATTCACACAGAGTATGATTCATGGAGGTCAACGGTGCACGCTGCTTTTGTGTGGGCTTCAGTTGATGGCCACCAGAGCTGATGAGCAACCCGCGAGTAAGAAGCAACTTTTAATAAGAGAGAGAGGGAGAAAAAAAACCAAAACAAAACAGTGTGATGGTGTGAGACGTGTCTGGCTGAGTCTGTCAAAAGGTGCAGAGCAAATCAATTTTGTCTTTTTGTTTGTGTGACTGGTCTGAAGAAATACCTCCAGGATGACAAACAGTGACAGGTCAAAGATGGACAATGGAAGGAGGGAGAGAAAAGGGACATGACCAAGAACTAAATCAATTTGTATTAGTGGATGTGAATGAATGGTGTTGGCTGAAATATGTGCTACGAATATTTGTATTAGACAACCAGTGTAAAATAAAATATGCAACGTAAAATTATGTAAAGACAATGATTTTTTTTTTTTATCTTAATTTCCAAAACACATAATCCATCATGCCCACTTCAAACATCAGTGAACCAGGTGTACTGTGCTGTAAAATTGTCTAAATCTCATTTTTAACAACTAATGATGAGACTGTAAAATGTGTATTGTTACTTTTAGTTGATTTTCTCCCACTACCTTTTTAATTTAGCTCTGCCCTTGTTTGTATAAACCAAAAATCTTCAATCTTGAGGAAAGTAGGGAACAAACCCCATTCTGTTCTTAATACACTCAACAAAAGCAAACTCACTATGACTTCTGTGCCACACAATCACACGTTGCAGATTAAACGTAAGGGTGAGTCCATGTGAAATCACTAGAGGCCTCTTGACTCAACATCTCTGATTTGCCTCATACTTTTAGAAAATCAGCCTCTGCTTTTGAAATATACACTGTAAAAAAAATCCTGTGGTTTTTACGGAAAGCAACTGGCAGCTGTGGTTACCAGAACAACACTGTAAAAAACACATCAAACTGTAAATATATTTACAAAGTAACATGTAGATTTAACATTTTAAACATGTAGCCTATATCTAACATTTGATTCCAGTGATATTTACTTGTTTGAAATGTTTACTGTTTTATTTAACAAAAATTATTATTTCAACATTATGGTCTTGCAATTTAAACGACACCACATTGTTTTTCAATTTACAGTTTTATTTTCTCAAAATAATAGAAATACATAATTTATGCATACAAATCTGGTTTTGTTAACATATTCTTCCTGTAAAAACTACAGCTATATTTGATTTAATTGTTAACACAAAAATATTTTCAAATAAACAACTTTGTATTTACAGTTTTTTTATGTTGCAGTTTTACAACATTTTGGTGTTAATTCTATGGTCATTTTTTACAGTGTACTATCCAGTCTTTATTCAACATTTATATAATATGTAGTCTGGTTAAAGATGCAGATTTCAGCCTGCCAGATAGTGTAAACGCAGCATCAATAATCCTCAGGATATGTACAAGAGGAAACAATCAATAAATAATAATGAACTTAATAATAATACACACTGTTGCCTGTAAAGTTGGAATCATTTTGTTTTCAGACACATTCCTCTTTTTTATTCCTATTTATACATATTAGTATTCACCTTTGACGAGGTTCAATGATTACATACTGAGTCCCAGTTACTTTATCCACCAAGAATAAATCACGTTGCCAGTCATTTCACGAGAAGAGGGGAAAATATTTTATTCCAACTTTATAGACAACAGTATAGTTTGCTGAACATATTTCTAATGATGAAGTACTTTTTATGGTAGACCTTGTCACACATGAGCCACATGGATTTGAAATACAGGTGTGATTTTTTTTTTCAGCCTCTTTTAAATCACCTTTATTTTTCATTTATTTTAGAAGAGTACTTCTTTTCACCACAATAGTACTACAACATGAGAAATAAATACCAAAGTTTCAAAAACCTGATGTACTTCAATGAGGAGGTATACCAGGTCATTTTTTTTTACAGTTTTAAACATATAATTTGACAAATACGCATCAGTTTATCTTCTTTTACATAAGTTAAAGACATCTTGTACCTTCAACCAACTCCTGAAATTTTAATACATTTTTCATGAATATTTCAAATGTAAGGACTCATTGAACTTGGTACCTATTTCTGTACCACACGGCTTTACAGTAAAATCTAAAACCTAACTTCACATTATTACAAGGGTAAACATCTAGCTTCTGGTTCGAAGACTGCTAAATGTATAAAAAATATGCTCATACATACCTACTAAACTCATATATGTTCATCATAGAGTGGATTAAGAGAAGAATACATCACCACTACTCACTCATGTTTAACACATGAAATGCCTTGTGTGAACTGATTTTACAGTAGTTTTGTGCTATTTATTGTGTAATAAGAGTGTGACAATACAAGGTAAGTGATAATAATTGTAAAATCCTGGGCCTACACCATCCAAAACAGCAATTTGTCAATGAACCATGTGCTGAAATATTTATTGTTGGGTCTGTTGATATTGTTTTAACTCCACCTTTTATGCCAGAGAAACACAAAATCATTACATAACAAGTGGTGCCAGGCACAACAAACCTCACCCCTTGCACGTATTGTCGATTATTTTGGCATCGCTCCGGCTGATGTTATCATGTCAATGCATGTGGTGATGTCAACATATCAACTGCCTCTATATACGTGCCAAGTTTGAAAAATGTATGTTTTTATAGACATTTGAAATTTCGTCCATTATAAGTAATTGGGAGAAAAAAAAGATATTAAAAAAAATTAATTAAAAATTTGAACTTCCCAAAATGTAACCACATCTATTCTGGGTCACTGGCAATCTATGAACCCAATTTGGTATGAATTCAACCAATAGTTTTGCTGCTACAGACATGTGAAATTTTGCCCATTATAAGTAAATGGGGGAAAAAGAAAAAAGATTTTAAAAATTCA